>NW_006201854.1:1057840-1143094 GCF_000334495.1 Tupaia belangeri chinensis | reverse complement strand
TAAATTATTAAGATTTCTGCTTTTCAGAGTGTGCTGGGTTTTTCCACAGCAACCTGCTGGGTTATCCAGAGTCCAGCCCTGGTCATCAAAGACCTGGCAACTTTAGCATATATTAAGAATTAAAGTGAGCCTACAGGCAAGGAGACCACTCAAGTAGAAAACTATGCTATCTGGGTTTGGCCCTGGTGATATCTCTGGCCAGCTACCAGCCCTCAGCCAGGAGTCTGCGATTAAACACCCCCAATATGGCATGAGTTAATTTGTTGCATGTTTATCTTTGAGACAATAATGTTCCACCCAGTAGGGAAGATGCTCCAAAGGCAGATGTCTAATGGGGAAAAGCAGAAAGTTTAGACCTGGGGAACCAGTTGGTTCAGCTCAGTCCCAGACTCAACACCTTCTCTCTGGTTGGTTTTGGGCAAGTCAGGCATCTCCTTTCAACTTCTTTTTCTCTATATATTCAAAAAGAAAAGAGAGGAAATAAAAGGAGCTTTCTAAAGCTCTTTACAGCTCTCACATGCATTTATTTTAGAATGCGAATTGACCAAGTCAAACTTAGCAATCAATGAGGTGACTAGTGTCACCTCAGATAGCCCTTGTGGCCATTATTTGAATCAGGGCACTTGAAACATTCCCAGCCCCCTTTTTCTGCAGCAAAGATGAAAGTGCCGTTTCAGACCTCTGCACTGAACTTTGCCTTGAACTTTGCAGGGCCTTTTCCCATTACCATTTCTAGCTGGGCCTTTGCCCCCGGCGAGACCAGACTTTTCTGAAAACGTGTAAACTTTTCTGAATGATATTTGGAAATAAAATAAAACTTGATTTCACAGCCCTTGAACCTTTCCAATCAGGAATTGATTTTTTCCCTCTCTTCTGTTTTATAGCTTGAAAGCGATTTGAGTGATGACACATAGAGACTCCAATGGATAAATGTTTTTCACCCTTTCTCCTTTTCTTTTTAAATTTGTTTCTGAGAAAAGAATGTGTGTGTGTGTGTGGGGGGGGGGTGTATAAAGTACATCTGTACGATTATCCTTTCACATGTAGTCATATATGTGTTTCCTTGTGTGTTGATAGGAAGATGTGAATCTATTATACATGTGCTTTTGTGTATCTATGTTGATTTTTTCCCTCTCTTCTGTTTTATAGCTTGAAAGCGATTTGAGTGATGACACATAGAGACTCCAATGGATAAATGTTTTTCACCCTTTCTCCTTTTCTTTTTAAATTTGTTTCTGAGAAAAGAATGTGTGTGTGTGTGTGGGGGGGGAGTGTATAAAGTACATCTGTACGATTATCCTTTCACATGTAGTCATATATGTGTTTCCTTGTGTTGATAGGAAGATGTGACCTTATTATACATGTGCTTTTGTGTATCTATGTCTATGCGATGTACATTAATATCTACGTGTTTGTGTACTACACATGCAGCATTTCCTTATGTGTGCGTTTTCAATATGCACATGTCCAAGTATAACCTTGCAAATCTGTGCTTATAAGCACACATGATAGCATAGGAGTGTTTTGAAAACATATATACATATTTGTATGTATGTGGTTTATGCCTAAATCGTCCTACATATGAACAGGTAGGGTTGTGCCTAGGTATGTGAACAGGTTCATTTATCTATAAAAACAAGTGTACGTTTGTGCCAGAAATTAAGTGCCTATGTAGTTAGACTGGCATTCTAAAGCACAGCTAGTCTTGCTGTTTCTCTTCCTCCCCAAAGAAAGAATAAACAAAACTCAACTTTCTTGGAAGCTCTGGACAGTTCTTGCCAGTTTGGACTGTCATTCTGAACCATGGAGTGCTCCCCTCTGCCAGCCCAGTGTTAGCTGTCACTTCCTCGGGCAGGATAAAGTCACCCAACTGGACTGTATCCTAATTATCTGGCAAGAGAAGGAGGTGTGGCAGATGCCGCTGACGGACCTAGTAACCCCTCTCCCTGCAGCAGCCCAGGGACTTGACTGGCTCCCTGGAAGCCACCCCTGGAGCTATTTTTGAGTGACACATAGGTTGGCTGAACATGGTACTGATTGAAATGTTGGTGTGGCGGAAGCTGTCGGTGCCAGACAGGCCCAGCACACCTATTTTCCATCCCTTGCCTACCTAGATTTGTGTGAGCGGCAGATCCGTGCTTCCTGTCAGTCAACCTGTCTGCTCTTAGCTGGCAGCACTGCCAAAGTGGTCAGTTTGTGACAGTGATTGTTGGTAGGAAGGAAATTGGGCTCATGTTCAAAGAGGCCTTTGGCTCTCTTTAACAGTGAGAAGGAGCATGGGGACTTGTGCCATTACTCAGAAGGAAAAAAAAAAAAAAAAGAACATGGATGCTTCTGATCAGTGGAAGGTAGAGTAAGACATTGAGAATCGCTATGAACATTTGAGTATTGTGTGGGCTTTTATAGTCCAGAGGGTGGGGATGTGGAATAAATAAAAGCAACCTAGCTTGATGGTATAGAAACTTAGGCTCAAGTTCCCATTCTACTGCTGGGCTGCAGGTCTTTGTATAAGTCATTTTAAAAGAATCTCAGAACAAGTTTGGATTTATTCCCAAAATAATGATAGAATAGGGTCTGGCTCCATTCTAGGATATTAGACGAATCTCAGCTTCATTTCATGGGAGGAAATAAAGTCCAATAAGTAAAATATATTATGGTATTGTTTGCCACTACAGAATTTACAGCCTGAGATCAACCAAATGTTGTTTGAAAAGACCAAGTTCCAGTCCTTTCCAGCTTTCTAGGTTCCTCTTCTGCTACACTTGTGGATCTTTAAAGTTAATATGCATTTAAGAATCCGAAAGTATCCTCATCTATCTCTTCCCCAAACTGCTATGGAAACCACATGCAAACTGTTATTCACTGCAAACCCAAGAGTAGCCCCTCACCTCCTTGTCTGTGACCTGTCTCTAACCAATGAGCCTCTATCCTCACATTCTAAAGATCACTTTAGTTTGTCTTCACTGCCACTTCCTGGCTCCATCCTAACGAACATCTTCTTTCTCCTGAATTTTGCAATGACATCCTGAAGTTTCTCCCTAATGACAATTCTGCCTCTCTACTGTCCATTCTCTATAATGAAGACAGATTAACCAACCATTTAAAAAATATAACTTTGGGGACCAACAGTTGGCATAATGGCTGTTTCACTGGACTCCCAAGTAGTCAACAGTGGTTCGAGTCCCGGACCTGGTGGCTTAAACTCATGCCAGGCTCATGCGCATGCATGACCAAGATCCCAAGAGGAGAATGGAGGAGAAGGGATTGTAGTGTGGCCATTCCCCCTGGGGAGTGATTTCTTGCTTTCTGTCTCTCTGTCTCTCTCTGTCTTTCTGTGAGCACACACACCCTACAGCAAAAACCTCTCTAATGTATATACATATATATTATATACATATATATATATATATATACACACACGTATACATATATATAAATAAAACTTTGGTCATGCTTTGTGTGTCACTTAAAACTTTCCTTGCCCTTTCCATCACCCTTGATAACGTATATATACATTAGGATGCCTTATGAGGATCTCTGAGACCAGCTTTGTGGTGACGGTTTCATTCTAATCATCATTAGCACGTTCATGCCCTTGAGTAAGTTATGCTTCCTCTCACCTTCTCAACCTCACTCTTACCTTCCACCCAAATCATAGCTTTCTGCTCTGTCCATCTGACCAACTATATAGCTATTTGGCTTAAGTGCATTTTCTCTGAATTTTATGCAACCCAATGCAGATGATACTACCTTGCCAGATCATTCCATATCAAATTCTTCTCCTCTTGCACAAAACTCATGAAATTGTATTAGGATTGATTTCTTAATTAACAGTCATCTTTGTTAGAATTCATGCTAGGTTAGGGCAGAAAGCAGGTCTGAAATGTTCACCTCTGTATCTCTATTGCCTAACACACTGTCAGAAAATGGAAGTGCCCTATAAATATTTGCAAACTAAAAAACCTATCAATAATACTTTACATAAGATTATGTTAAATTACTGTATATGAAGGATTCATAAATGTAGTATAAACTTGGAATGTGTGTTCCTGAGTAGAGACTTGTTTCTTGAAAAGTATTTTCCCAGTCACCCCTCCTTTCCTGAAAAAAGCATCTCGCACAGGGTAGGTGCTTCATTAATATTTAATAAATTAATACACTTTCAAAATAAATAGGTATTTTGTGTCATGCTTGCATACATTTGGAATATAGTATGTTTATCAACTCTTCCCATGTAAATGCCTTTAACCTCAAGGAAGAGAAAACATGTAAACCCAATAAGATCTGGACACATAATCCAAGCTAGCACACTGTAAGGGAGAAATCTTTTGCAATATTGAGTTATCCCAAAAAGCACACAATGTCTCTATTTTATACCACAGTGCATTTGTCTTGAACTAAAAATAAAGCTTTAAATGACTTGCCATGAGCAGAACTTATAATTAAGAAATATTGGGACCAGCAGTTGGCATAATGGCTATGTCTCTAGACTCCCACGTAGCCAACCGCAGTTCAAGTCCTGGACATGGCTATGTCTCTAAGACTCCCATGTAGCCAACCGCAGTTCAAGTCCTGGACATGGTGACTTAAACTCACACTGGTTGTGTGTGCGTGCGTGCCCAAGGTCCCAATAGGAAGATGGAGGAGAAGGGATTGTTATGGTTTGGCACTCTCCCCTGAGGGGTGGATTTCTCACTTTCTGTCTCCCTGTCTCTCTCTGTCTTTCTGGCAAGTGCATGCTCCCTATAGCAAAAACCTCTCTTAAAAAAAAAAAAAAATTAAGAAATATGTACCACATAGGTCATCTGGTTTTGCACTTTCTGGAACATGGCCACCTACTCTTCTGGCATGTGGTCAATAAGCTTATTCCACTTAGGGAGTGAATGAAATCGCAGTGGCTAATTCGGGAGCCATGGTGTGCCTAGAGATATGCTATAAGGTTAGTGGTCTGCCAAATATCGGAAACTCATTTGAGTATGCAGTTAGGGGCTTCTCTCTTGAATTACACACATGGGAGATCTGTTAGGCACTAATCCAGGTGTTAACCCCTACAGGAATCATCGTTCACTGATACCTTACAGCTATTTGAATCCATCTCTTATTCCTCCTCCAAATGCCCTGTCTCTGGCTATCCAATAGCTCTTTTGTCCAGTAGCCTCCATCTGCCCTTTTTCCATCTGCCAAATGTAATTGCACACACTGACTCATGCCCTTCCATTCTCTCATGCATAGAATGCAAAGCTTTTGAGTCCTCTTGTATTATTCCTTTATCCTCACATACCCTCACTATTGAATACCATCTGCAAATTTAATTAGGCAGCAATTTATTCCTTTTGCCTAATCATTAGCAAAGTTGAATAACTTGATGAAAAGGGAAAAGGAGAAACTTTCTCACATGCTGCATACAGAATAGAGAACTTCAACTTTTTTTTTTTTTCTTTTTTTGCTTATTATTTTACCTCTTCAACTTACTGTGAGGAAGGATCAGGCAATGGAAACCCAAACCAATCAGAAGTCAGAGATACTAAAATACAATGGAATATAATAAGGATTTTAAAAGTTGTTCTAAAAAAAGAAAACCAAGGAGCTTATCTAACAACACAGTTGTTTGTGCCACAAAGCTGTTCAATTCATTCTGGAATATTGTTTTTCTCTCTAAATACTAGGTAAGCAATTTTCAAAACTATTTAGCCATTTCTGTGGCATCTGTTTCTATATTGTTGTCATTCTTTGGAAACCCTCAGTGAATAATCTAGATTTCTATTTTCTTTGCCCTGACCTAAAAATAAAAATAAAAAAATAAAAAAAAATCACTTCCCTTTCAATGATTTCAGTCTCCCAATCCCTACCCTGAATCATGAAGGCAATTAGTTAACCTAGTCCTATTTCCAGCTGTGATTTCCTGGAAAATGTCTTCTGAGATTTGAGACATAATCTAATCCATGGCATCAGAGAAAAGGTTACTCTTGTCTCATTTTCAGATATTGCTCCAGATGGTGAGAAACAATAAAGACAGCCACACAACACATTGGCCAGTGTCAGATGCCTTTTTGTTGAGGTTTGTTCAGTTTCAGACACTTAGAGAAAATAGCATCCATCAACAAACCCACTAGAGTTTAGCATTCGGAGTTTTTCTCCTTCCACCACTTTCCATTACTTTAAATTATTATCCTGATGTGTAAGTGGATGTATATGAATCATTTGAATATTATGTCACTAAAACATACACTGATATGAGATCATAGGAAACTGCTTATTATGATGTTGGAGCAAGTGAGATTTTCTATTTTAATAACAGGGATTTTCGTTTGTTTGTTTTTATCAGTATCTCTTCTCTCTGACCCTGGTTTCTTCTCTTTAATGAAATGACGTCTATATATTTCACCCAACTAAACTTTGAACTAGGTAAGAATAAAGGCTGTAATTTACTGATTTTTGTTTACAAAGAGCCTCCTACAATGCACATGGTGAAGGATAAATACATGTTTATAGAATAGAATTTATAGGTTCATTTTAAGACTGACTTGAGAAAATGCATGAACATATTTATATATATGGCTGTAAAAGTTGGGTAGACATCATCACTGTTATTAATAGCTACAACTGTGAGATTGATTTTTACTGGTAACTGAAAGAATCTGAGGACACCTAGAACATTTATTTTCAGTGAAAATTTCTAAAATGCATGCAATTTTTGGTTTTGATTTTTGTTAGTTTATACTGATTGATAGAAAAATGAATCTTTATTTCTAATTAAGTATGTGACAAAAACTCAGAGTCATGGTTAAGAATGCTTATAGGGGGCCAGCAGATAGCATGGTGGTTAAGGCTCTCAGTTCCCACACACCCAACCACAGTTCAAGTCCCAGATTTGGTGGCTTACTTTCTCACTTTCTCTCTCTTTCTCTCTCTCTCTGTCTGTCTTTCTCTCTCTGGCCAAATTTTTTTAAATAATAATAATAAATCAACATTTTAAAAAGTTTAATTCTTTAAAAAAAAGAATGTTCAGGGACCAGCAGTTAATGTAATGACTATGTCGCTGGACTCCCATGTAGTTGACCGCGGTTTGAGTCCCAGACCCGGTGGCTTAAACTCACTCCAGGTGCGTGTGCATGTGTGCCCAAGATCCTGAGAGGAGAATGAAAGAAAAGGGATTGCGGCGTGGCCATGCCCCCTGTGGGGTGATTTCTCACGTTCTGTCTCTCTGTCTCTTCTGTCTTTCTGATGAGCGCATGTGCCCTATAACATAAACCTCTCAAAAAAAAAAATGTCCATTATTTTTGCTCAGGAGGGCAGGAGATTGTGCTAAGCCAGAATCACGGCCCTACATAAAACATTTCATCACCTAAACAGAATTCAATGTGTGGAATCACTGGAGGCAAAATGGCATATTAGAAAATAACATTTAAGTTGAAGTAAAAAATATGAAGGGTAGCCCTTGTTCTACCAAATCTCAGATTTCTATTCTGTGGTGTACATACCCTGTATAAATTAGGGATGGTTGTATCTGTGATTATGATGAGATACTCTCATTATTAAGTTACCTTATGTGACAAAGAAGAAGGAATTTTTCAATTGCAGATAATGTCCCTAAGCAACTCACTCTAAGTTAACCATAAGGGAGATTAGTCTGAATGGGCCTGACCTAACCAGTTGAGCCTTTTAATAGAAGTTGGAAATCTGAAAGAGTTAAGGTAACAGATGCTCTCCTTCTGGCTTTGAAGTAACAAAGTGTCCTGTAATGGAACAGTCCACACGTCAGAGAATTATGACCAACTTCTGGAGTTGAGACCCTCACTACTACAATAAGAAGCGACTTAATTCTTCCTATAGTAAGTAACCATGTAAAAAGACCTTCTGCCTCAGTTAAGACTGAATTCTAATTGATTTTAGTCTTTCAGAAACTGAATAGAAGACCAGATAATCCACACACAGACTCCTGATTGAGGGAAGCTGTGATAAAATACTTATGTCCTGGTTTTTGCCTTAGGGCACATGTGCTCCCAGAGAGTAAGCGGCAGAGACAGTGAAAGAGAAAGTGAGAAATCACCCCTCAGGGGATGGTCATACAATCCTTTCTTCTCCATTCTCCTCCAGGGATTTTGGGCATGTACGCACACATGCCTAGCATGAGTTTCAAGCCACCAAGTCTGGTACTCAACTGTGGTCAACAGTGTGGGTGCCCAGGGATATAACCGCTATGTCATCTGCAGGGCCCTGTAGTTTCTGTTTTAAGATACTTGTTTCTGGTAAATTTTTATGTAACAATTGAAAACTCATACACCTTTGATAATCATTACTTTTTTTTTCCTCTCTACTAAAACAGTTGAGAATATAACCACTTCTAACGTTTGTAAATACGTAAGAACTAACCCAGTGTAAAAAAAAACTCATAATTTGTATTTCTCAAGATGTTGCTTAAATTCCTTTCCCCCCTCTAAATCAACTTAACATGTTCTAAATTAAAGCAGCTTAATGGAAGGGACAAGTCCAGATTTGACCATTATCTTCCAGAATTTAAATGGCAAGATAGGACCACAACCGAAGATAGATTAAGTACTTGGGTCTCAACTGGTGAAACAGAATTGTGACTTTTGTCTAAAACATTACTGATCTTTTACTATGCTTTATTTTCCAGAGTTAAGGATTTTTGTCTTCTCTTGCGTTATCGACAGGTCCATGTACCATCACTCCTCATGGGGTATGGCCATGCCACAATCCCTATACTATTTGAACAGAATCCTAACCTGTTTCCGGGCTTTAAGTCTTAAGCATACTTCTCTTAACATTTTTTAATTCTAATTTATTAAAGCTAAAACTGTCTTTCTTGAAGTTAAAAAATATATTAAAAATACCTATTTAGTAACCACAATAATCTATATAGCCTCAGTTAGGTGATACTTCATAGTATATTCATTCTACTCACTGAGTTTCATGCCTAAAGACAACGTGTGTTCACAGATATGTATATATCAGCTGAACTTACTATTTTTTTTCTTTTTTTGGAAAGGTTTTTTTTTCCTATAGGGCGCGTGCGCTTGCCAGACAGACAGAGAGAGACAGAGAGACAGAAAGCGAGAAATCACCCCCCCCCCAGGGGGGATGGCCATGTCGCAATCCCTTCTCCTCCATTCTCCTCACGGGATCTTGGGCATGCACGCACACGCGTCTGCATGAGTTTAAGCCACTGGGTCTGGGACTCGAACCTCAGTCAGCTACATGGGAGTCCAGCGACATAATCATTACTCTAACTGCTAGTCCCTAAAGTATTACATTTAGTATTCAATTTGTCTCTTAGATATGTTGTAAGGTAATGTTGCACTCTTCAATTAGAAGAGACTCAATGAATGTTGGCCCATGTACCAATTCACACCCAGATTTCACTATTCCACATCACTTTTGGAAGCGGAATAAAATTTTGATGATGATGTGGCTGATCAGCTGATTAGAGTTATAATGGGAATTAAAAAAATAAAAATTATTGAAAAAGGCTTGAGATGAAATATATGAAATGATCCTTGTGAGTAAGTCCTACATTTATCACCATTTCATTGATGTGGTGAATGAATTATATATACAGCATTATAATGATGTAATATCTCACCATCTTCTGTGACTTGCTGAATTGAATGGTCTGGCTGGGTACAGTTTGAGGAAGAAAAAGAGAGACAGAAATGAACTCAAAGTCATTTGGAATGCTCTTCAGGTTTTCCACCAGTTTCAATTCCCTTGTATTACCATAATTGTTTAAATCCAATGTATTATAAGAATCATGCATTCGCTTGGACAATGAACATATCTGTAGGGAATAAACCCATTTTTAAAAACATAAGTATTTTTTTCTGCAACACTGGGAATT
Source organism: Tupaia belangeri chinensis (assembly GCF_000334495.1). NCBI lineage: Eukaryota > Metazoa > Chordata > Mammalia > Scandentia > Tupaiidae > Tupaia > Tupaia belangeri. Next base: position 1,133,235 of record NW_006201854.1, on the reverse strand, counting down.
AATATGTGGTACTAAAAATATTTTTACTTTGATCATATTAATAAATAAATTTATTATCATATTAATAGTAATTATAATAGCAACAATGGCAATTCTGAATGTGATCTGAGAGCATGTTCTTTCTTTCTATTCTGCCAGATTGTTACAGTGACTCCCAGGTGTGTAAAACTATCTCCCAGGTGTATAAAACTAAAGCATCCTATAGTCAAATCTCAGCACTTCACTGGTGTGACGAGGCTTCACGTCTAGGGAAGAACAAAAGCTACCTTATCATTCTAATTCTGTTGATGCTAATGAGGAAAGCAGATACTGGTCATTTCCTAGAGAACTTTTGACTTCACAGTATAGGAACAGCAATTCCAACAGGTGCAACAGAGAGCACAGATGTGTACTAATCAGGTTAGGCTAGATCAAGCTGCAGTAAACAATAATCCCAATAATTCAGTGGTTTGAAACAACAAAGTATGTTATTTCACTCATACCATATGAACATCATACATTTATGTGGGATGTCTCATCTACATTGGGCCAAAGCTGACGTAGATCCCACCCTACCGAATATTACCAATAGCAGGAGAAGGAAGAGATGGATAATTACACCTGATTTTAATGCTTCTGCTTGAAACTGGTAAGTGTCACTTCTGCTGACAGCTCATTTGCCAAAGATAGACCAATAGTCATATGTAATTTCAAGACACAGAGGAGAGGTTGTCCTCTTGGGTACTTGAAGAAGCATTTAATCAAATTCATTGGTGAGTAAACTGATGTTTACAAGGACTATGACTTCAGTGTTAGTGAAGGTTTACCTGCCAGAACTCAAATTAGCCACAGTTCCTAGAATGTCTACCACAGTTCTTGCACCTACTTTAAAAAAGTTTTCTCCAACACAACTCCAGCAAAACTGTCCTTGTCATAATCACCAACAACTTTCACATTGCTAAATCCATAACCACTCTCAGTAGTCATCTCAGTTCATCTATAAACAATTTATGGCAAGATCTATTTCTCCTACTTCTTTAATTACCTTAATTCTAGGTTAGCACATTCTATTTTTGTTTTTTCGTTGTTTTCCTACCATTGAGCTTGCTGGTGTTTTAGTGGTATCTCTTATATGTTCTTATTATCCTCACCTTGTTTTATTTATTTATTTTTATTATTATTGCTTTTGTCATAGACTGTGTGTTCACTGGAGTTAGACAATGACATTGAGAGAGAAAGTAAAAAATCAACCCCTATGGTATACGGTCTCTTCTTTCCCATTCTCCTCCTAGGATTTTGGGCATACACACACAGCATGGTTTTATTTTAGAGGTTTTGCCTCACATGTGCTCACTGGAGAGAGGGAGACAGTAGGAAAGAAAGAAATTGCCCCCCTCCCCAGGTGTGGGAGGAATGGCCATGCCACAGTTTCTTCTCCTCAATTCTCCTCCCAGAATCTTGGGCATGTACGCACACACTCCCAGTGGGATTTTCAAGCCACTGGGTCCAGGACTCAAATTGCAGAATTGGCCATGTGGAAGTCTGATACCTTAACCACCATGCCACCTGCTGGCCCCTCTTTCTCATCTCTTAGTCTTCATTATCAATAGTTTTCTTCTATCTAAACTCATTCACTTGGTGATCACATCCAGTGTTCTGGTCTTAAATCTCATTTATGTGGTCACCACTCTCAATTGTGGGTTAACAAGGCCAGACAGTGGTACAGTGATAACACAACTGGACCCACATGGAAAAGTCCTGGGTATGTATGTGCCTGTGATCTGAGCTGACTGAGGCTGAGAGTAGATCATAGCACAAAGGTCCTGTTGGAGTGTCTGTGTGTTTATCTCTCTCTCTCATGGAAAAGAGAGAGAGAGAGAGAGAGAGAGAGAGAGAGAGCTAGCTAGATATAGATATATATATATGTCTATATATCTACATATATCTATTTCAACAACCTTGGCTTTTCTCCCAAAAACAGACTTTTCTATTGTCACTTCTGTATTTGATTTCTCTAATGTATGTTTTAACTAAAACTTTAAATATTCAAGAGCAAATATGCTCCTCAGTGACTGAGAGAGAGAGAGAGAGAGAGAGAGCTAGCTAGATATAGATATATATATATGTCTATATATCTACATATATCTATTTCAACAACCTTGGCTTTTCTCCCAAAAACAGACTTTTCTATTGTCACTTCTGTATTTGATTTCTCTAATGTATGTTTTAACTAAAACTTTAAATATTCAAGAGCAAATATGCTCCTCAGTGACTGTCCATTCTTTTCAATAAACTTTGTTTTTTTTTTTTTTTCTTTTTTTCCTGCTTGCCAAAGGATACACGCACTTGCCCACTTGCCAGAGAGAAAAAGAAAGAAAAGAGAAAGGGAGAAATCATCTCCCCCATAGGGTGTGGCCACGCCATAATCTTTTCTCATTCGTTTCTCCATCTTGTTTGAATTTGGGGCATTTCTGTGACCATGTGTTTTTCAAGGTGCTGGGGCCAAGATTTTAACCACTGTTGGATATGCGGGATTAGGCTCCCTTAATCATTGGGCCATAAGAATGGCCTATACCTTGTTGTCTTAATAGTCACAATATATCCAGTGTTTTGCCCCATCCACTGGTAGAAAACTGGTCTAGCCCACCATATTTGTACTGTTACATTGGTACCCTAATTGATCTTCCTACTTCTGTTCTTCATTGAACTATTCAATTCAGTCTATTCTTTCACATCAACAAAAGTTAAAGCACAGAATCCTATAGGGACTTTCCATGTCAGTCTTTGAAATTCCAGATAATGGCTCTAAGGTCCTAAACACATGTACTCTAAGTATCTCTCTGACCTTCTCTATACTTAATCAACTCCAGTCATACCAGCCTCTGACTATTAAATTCAAGATGCAATTCTTGATCAGAATTTTTCTATTTATTTGTTTATTTATTACATTGCCGGAGGCACATGTACTCATCAGAGAGAGTGAGAGAGAGGAAGGAAGAGAGAAAAAGTAAGCCTCACCCAGTGGAATATAGTAATGCTGCAGTCCTTTCTCTTCTATTTCTTTATCCTTCTGAGATTTGGGACATGCACATTCATCCATCAGGGATATTTTTCAAGCTATGAGGGTTTGAATTTGAACCTCTGTCAGTCATGTAGATTCTGGCTCCCTTAACCACTTGGCCATGGTACTGGGTAGGGATATTTTTCAAGCTATGAGGGTTAGGATTTAAACCTCTGTCAGCCATGTAGATTCTAGCTCCCTTAACCACTTGGCCATGGTACTGGATCCTTTCACTGAGAACCCTTAAACGTGTTCTTTCTTCTTGGAATGGCTCATCCTGTGTATATGCATGACTTTCTTTTCTACTTCCCACATGCATGTTCATGTTTAAGTTTTGGTGGCTTAGGCAGGTGCATACTGAACTGCAGAGCTAGAAGCCACGTGATAGACCATGCGTTCAGATCCCAAGTCCACATATATCCAGAACTGGAGGGGGAAGGAAGGTAATTACAGGGTCACAAGACTCTCTTAGGCGTAGCTGACCTTAACTCTATATCATGTGCAGGCATGAACATACACTCTCACTCCATCTCTCTCTCAAAAACAAAAATAACTAAATTTAATAAAAATCTCTGTTCAGATGTTTTCTTCAGTTCAATGTGAATTTACTGGGCCATTCTATTTAAAAGTTTAAAACTCCTTTTTGCTGCCCTGATAGGCTACCCACCTCTTTTTTGTTTTGCTTTATTTTGTTTTCTAGAACTTATTGCCTTCAAATTACTAAATGATTTACTTATGAATTTTGTACTGCTAATCTCTCCCACCAGTATTTAAGATTACTTTATGTTTTGTTGACTTGTGTGTCACCAGTTCTTAAAATAATTCCTGAAGTTAAGCCACTGTCAATCAACTTTTGCCAATGAATGAATGATGAATGAATGAGGTTAATTTGATGTGGTTTGTTCTTAGAAAGGACAACCTAGAAAAAAACTGTCAATGTATAAGTAATTAATCAATCTTAAGTAAGATCACTAAAACCCACTTTCCCTCTCATTATTCAAGCATAGGAGATGGAATTCAAAACACTGTGATACCACAAAATAATATCATATTGTATATAGTAAAGTATCTATAGGTTAACTATATTTTCAGAACAGTGTAGTGACCACAGGGAGAAAATCCATTTCAAAGTATCATTGGGTTGGAGGACCCAAACCACAGAAAAAGTATTATCTTTGTGACATCTATCAGTAAAATCTGGTATTTTGCTATATCTAATTTCTCTCTCAAATCCTCAAACATAGGATTCTTTGGGAAGTTTTGTTAACTCTCTTCCTGCATTTTGCTTAAAGATCTCATGGATACTTGGCATAAAATTAAAGCTGGTTCCTTATTGGGAAGACAACTGAGACGAGATGTGCCAAATGGGAAAGGCAGAACAATCTGTTTGCCTATCCTAAAACACTAAATTGTACATACAGTGTTTTGAAAAAGAAAAAAGAATGTGTGATGCTTACCAAGTTCCTGTAAGAACACTGTCTTTCAAGAAATTATGTTTACTTGCTGTTACTGTGGCTATTAGGGTGTAGAGAGAAACTTTCTCAATAAACCTGTTCCCATAGATGGAATAGTTTGGACTTTTCAAGGATCTCATAAATAATATTCAGATATTATTTTCCTTAGTGTGGCAATTGTCAGACAGACATCCAAATATCCTTGTTCTTATAAATAAAATTGCCTTAGCATAAGCAACCTCATCTGCAACCACAGCTGGGTTTTCTGAGAATTCATCTCTAAAATGTGTATCAGCTTCTCGGAGGTACAGGAATCTATCATCCAATCTCCTACAGTTTAGGACACAAATTAACAAAGAAAGCTATGCCTGATACTCTCAAAGAGCTCTATGAAAGTCCTGAGATGATCATGCTGAATTCTTTCTCTTAATCCTCCCAATTAGAGGATTGCTTTCTCTCTTGATAATGAGAGAGAAATGGGGTCAAGAGAAATAAGAAACATCTCCCAATTCTATTCCTTAGAAAAGGAAAAAATTTCCTCTCATCTGTGGAGATGTAAGGAATGAGTGATATGTGTTCTTTGCTAGCAAAGAGAATAAAATTAGCCTTTATCAGAACTCACTATTCATTGCCTATAAAAGAAATTATTAAAAAAGGAGAGGAAACTTCCTGATTAATAATTAGTTGCCCTGGTATAATAGAACTTTGTGTATGGTCACTTAATACCTAAGACATATATGTACAAGGGGGCCAGCTAATGATGTAGTAGTGACATCTCTGGACTCCTACATGGCCAACCGCAGTTCAAATCCTAGACCAGGTGCCTTGAACATCACACTGAGTGCATCTACAAAAGTGCCCAAGATCCTACAAGGAGTATGGAGGAGAAGGGATTATAGCGTGGATATCCCTCTGTGGGGTTATTCCTCACTTTCCCTCAAACTGTCTTTGTGTGTGTGAGTGTGTGTGTGTTTGTGTGTGTGTGTGTGTATCTCTCTCCAGCAAGTGCACAGGCCCTAAGGCAAAATTCTCTTAAAAAAATGTTTAGATAGTAGGAATAGCTGTAAGACTTTGTTTCTTTAAAAAGCTGCATTTTAGTTTCAACCATGTAAACAAAGGGGCCAAAGCTTATATGTTATCTGGAGGTTTCATAGCAGAGAATTAAGTATAACTGAAAAATACTTTGCCAGTCAATATCTGTCACTTAGTGGCCTGAAAAGTATATTTCTTTATTTATTATAATGAATGAAAATTAAGCCCAGCCAAAGTAGACAGTATCATCTTAATTTTGCCAAGATATAATGCATGACAGGGATTGAAGCTGTGATTCAGGGATCTACTGAAGGACACAAGGTCTGGCAGAAGACCTAAGACCCAAATCTCTACACTCAAGCTTTTTGCTTTCCAATTATTGTTTTTTTGTTTTGTTTTGTTTCGGTTTTGTTTTTGTTTTTTCTTTTGCCTCTCTCTCTTGCTCAAAGCTCTCCTGTTGGTATTTGAATGTGAAGAGTAACACAAGTATGTATGCAAATGTACAGTTTTCCCTTGCCAGCAGACAGTAGAAAATGACAGAGAGTTTTATTGTAACTATATATATGTGTGTGTATAAATATATATATATATATATATCCACATATATAAAAATGGTGGTCAATGACTTCATATTCTAAACTATGTGGTAGATTTCTTGAGGATAAGAACTGCCAAAACAGTGCCTAATACAGCACTACTTACATAACTGGTCCTTAATAAAAACTTCATAAAGAATGAATGAAACTTTTATTTTAGGTTTGACTAAGGTTTGTCATGAATTATGGGAAACCATCCAGTGACATTTTGTGAACAGATGCTCTAGTATCTTCATTAACTTCTCTTAGAAGAACCTTTCCTTTTATTCATCTCTAAATTTTTCCCAGAGAGGAGGGTTTCATTAAAGTATGTGGTTTAATGGTCAAGTTTTGAAATTTAGTTAGTACTTACTTTCTGACACTGAAGTATGTATATTTAACTATCTCATTTTTTTCTTTTTTTTTTTTTTAAAGAGATTTTTGCCTTAGAGTGCATGCACTTGCCAGAGAGAGAGAGAAAGACAATGAGAGGGAAAGCAAAAACCACCCCCCAGGGGAAATGGCTACACTGCAATCCCTTCTGCTCTTTTCCTCTCCTGAGATCTTGTGCTTGCATGCACACAGGCCTGGTGTGATTTTCAAGTCACATGATCCAAGACTTGAGTCATGATCAGCCATGTGGAAGTCCATTGACGTAACTGTTAAACCATTTGCTGGCCCCAACTATCCCATTTTTTAATTCTCACTTTAATTTTGGAGAAAAAAGTCCACCTGCTAGTTAAGTTTTGTCTGAGATAATGGGTGAGTACAGGCATGTGGCCTAAGATAGCACAATTAGATGACTCCACCCATAACTTTAACTCTTGAAGGACTGAGCCAGAGAATCAGGAATGGAAACACCAAGGTCCCCATACTGGTGTGCTTCTTGTGAAAAAAGGCCACACCCTAAGTCCCTCCACTATCTTCAGCAGTTAATTTCCAGTGTATACAGCACATAGCTGCTTTTTTGACTGCCTAGCCTCTCTTGGTTCTATAAAATTTTGGAATCTGATGATTAATCTATTCTTAATTTCTAAGGTATCCAGTATCCTTCCAATATTTTTTTTCTCATCAAAACATCCATTTTTTTTCTATTGCTTTCAACCAATGAACATGATTGATAAATAAACTGGTACCAGGGATAATATGTCCAAGAAGAAAGAAGGAATTTGTGATAGATTAACCAATCCAGTTGAGGCTGAAGGCAGTAGTAGTTCTGTTACCATACAAGGAAGGGAATGTGACTGACCATGACATGCAACAGTGAAAGAGTTAATTGAAATATCAATTGTGTGTGTGTCTGGAGTGAAGCGCCTTGAAACTCAAAGATTTGGGAGCTACATTATCACTGAAATAAAGCAATATGATAGGCAGGAGTGGTAGAGAGGGGCATCTACTCTTAATAGCATTTGAAAACCATAAAGCAAATAATAAAGATTAAAAATCTCTAAATTCTGGGCCAGCAGGTGGCAAAGTGGCTAAGATGCCAGACTGCCACATGGCCGACTATGTGGTTTGAGCTCAGACCTGGCTGATTAAAAATCATGCCAGGAGCATGTGTATACATACCCAGACTCCCAAGAGGAGAATAGAGAAGGGCTTTTGGCATGGCCATCTGCCCAAGGAATGATTTCTCACTATCCCTCTCTCTGTCTCTTTCCAGAGAGCACACATACCCTATGACAGAAATCTAGAAAATCAAAACAAACAAACAAACTAACAAAACTTCTAAATTCCAAGCTCTAAACATGAGCTAACATCTAGGGACTTTCTATTGTTTAAGGGAGGGAATCAAGGAAAAAAGAAGCAAAACATTTAAGGTACATAAAAATGGAAAATTATTTGTTGATGATAGCATGTATGATAATACACAATGCATTCATGCTAGGAATTTACTTTATGAACTGTAATGATATACAGGAGTAGAATGTAATAAATAAATAAAGTAATTTAAAAAATGTGAGAGAAATAAATTTAAAAAAAAGATAATCCTTAAAAGAACTTTTCTGTAGCAATAAGACTAAAGTAAGTGACAACTGTGACCCTACAGTGACACAGCAGTAAAATGGGAGACAGACCCACATGGGAAGGTAGCCTGTTCAAACCTAGACACCTTCTTGACTACACTGGGTGTATGTGTGTCCATAATCTGAGTTGGAAAGGGGTGTGGTGATTGACCCTGTTAGCAGTGCTCTCACTCTGTCTCAGGTTCCCTCTGTCCCTATCGCTCACAGGCTAAATGAGTAAATATTTTAACACATAAATAAAGTAGGTGACAACCAAATATCTCAGGTTATGGGATGTCAAATTAAAACTTACTGAATAACATCTTTACAGTTCTCTTAGGTAAAGCAAGTCATCAATTTGTTGCAAACTGTCTCTGTTCATAATTGTTCTCTTACCTTGAGCCAGTCAAACAGTATAATGGTGAGGAATACGGTCTTGAGCCAGACTATGTGACTTCATCTCAGTTCTGTGATGTGACGAACAAACCACTTACTGTCTGGAGCTCACTTTGTGCACTCGTGCCTCAATTACTTTACTTGTGAGACCAATTATAGTAGCTACCTCATAAAGTGGTTGTGAGATTTAAATTAGTTAATATATGCAAAGTTATCAGAACAGTGCCTAGAATATAGTAATCACCTAATAGATTGTAGCTAGAGCTACAATTTCCATTGTTAATGTCATCACATCGATGATATATGTTGATTTGATTTGCAGAGAAGGAAGTAGTAAGTACCATTATAACATGATAAAAACCGTGTATGCAGGAGGGTGGTAGATCAATTCTACACGTTCTTCAGTAGTGTCTGGAGTTCTGGGCAATATTTCCTATAGAGAACAGGCCTGGATAGGGTTTTGAGATTTAATCTATAAAAAGAGGCATGATACTTTTTGACCTCTTAGGATTTGAAAGTCAAAAATAGACTGCTTTTACATATGCTTCCCTGACTCAGATTCAGGGAATTAGACTCACTTTGCATGGACATTGGAAGAAGAGAAGGATAATTTCAGCCATAACTAGAATAGCATCCTAATTGGCACTTATGACCTAGCAGAACCAGTGTTGCTATGGGGAACACTATTCTTCCAGGCAGAATGATTTCTTGTTAGAATACTGAAAAAAGTCCCAGGAAAACAAAGATAGAAATCTACCTATGGATGAAGGTATATTCAAACATGTTATAAAATTTTTCCTAAGTGAAAAGGTAATGTATGTTTTAAACATATAAAATAAGATATAGTCTAACCATAGGAAAATAAATATATAAGTACAATCTGATGAAAAGGGAAGGTGATTGAATAACTTTTAAATCTTTCTCATTTTGCCACCCGCATTTTCTCTAATCCTAAAATCATTTAGCAACCAAAAGCTTTGTCAATAGTATTTTATTTTCTTGTGGAAAAGTGGAAGTTGGTCCTATCTCTCATATTTGTTTTGTTTTGTTTTTTATTTTGGAATGTTCAATGAATTAAAAGAATACACTGAACAAAGAAGTTGGGAAAAAAAGTACTGACTGACCTAAAAAAAAATAAATAAAAAGTGTGAGATAGAAGAGAGATCAACTACCTGAAAAAATATAAAGTGACCTCAGTTTTGAATTTTTATTATAAATCCATAAACCTGGAACTTTTTAACATTTTTTTAGAGAGAGATTTTTTGCTATAGGGTGTGTGTACTCTGCCTGAGAGAGAGACAGAGAGACAGAAAGCAAGAAATCGCCCACCGGGTGGATGACCACACTGCAATTCCTTTTCCTCCATTCTCTCTGTATTTTGAACACACATGCACACACATACACGGCATGAGTTTGAAGTCACTGAGTCCGGGACTCGAACACAGTTAGCCATGTGGGAGTCCAGCAAAGTAACCATTATGAAATCTGCTAGTCTCTAAACTTGGAACTTCCAAAGTTGATAACTTTTTTTTTCTTAACACAGAAAGTTTTTAAAAGTGTTTTTGAAAAAAGTTACCAATCATTTCCTAGCTCTGGAGATATTAAGGGGGGGTTGTTGAAAATTTGCCATTGAGTGCTCCTTCTTCCACATGTGCAGCTAAGAGGAAGCAACAGAAGTCGACAATGTAGACACTGTCCATCTTCCTTGGCTTCCTGGGGCATTCATTCAACAGATCATGGCAATAATGAGGACACCAACATTTCATAAGAAAGAGAAACATGGGTTCTATTTTCAATCACTGTCCCAGCATGGGCTTTGTGATATGCTTTTTTTTTTTTTTTTTTTGGTGAAATCTGTTTTTCCCACTGTCTCAAGGTAAACCGCAAAGCTCAAAGAAGCTTCAAAACTACAAAATTCAAATTTCTCCAGAGATTTCCCCATATCCTGTGTACTAATTATAAGCTTTGATTTTATATTATTTCTCAGTAGTGTACCTCCTGATCAATGTATGAGGGTAGTGTTCTGTTGTGTGTTCACTGTAGTGAGAGTGACAATAATGCTAGTATTGCTAAGAAGTGCTGGTGAGTGATGTGATGGCAGGCATTGTGCTAGCACTTCATGTCTGTGAGCACATTCCTTTAAGATGGATGCTTTGGTCTCATTTACTTGAAAAAGAATTGTCCCCTCTCCACCAAAAAGTGCTTCTCTTTCTTTTTTTTTTTCTTTTTAATTTTTTTAAATTTCATTTTCTTTTATACATTCAGTCACATTATTTGGCTTACAAAATGGGTATTTCAAGAGGTGAACATTTCTCCCTAGTACAGTTGGTAAAATACATAAAATATCTTTAACAGATGAAAGAACATTTCTTTGTCCCATTAATGCTTTGCCTCCCTATTTTTCTTCTAAATGACCTTCCTCAGACCCTACTCTTTCACACACACTATATCTGGTATTTACATCTATATACTGTGTTTCTATACTCTTTAGTCAGTCAGTTTCAGTCATAGAGTGCAGACTGTTAGATCTAAAAGGGAAGATAGACTGCAATACACTATTTGTTGGAGACCTCAACACTACACTATCCCCTCTGGACAGATCATTTAGACAAAAATCAGGTAAAGAGATAAAGGATCTAAATGATACCATAAAAAAAAAATGGACTTAACAGATATCTTTACACCCAAAAACCACGATATACACTTTTTTTCACCCCAACATGGACCCTTCTTGAAGATTGACCACATCACAGGGCACAAAGCAAACCTCTACAGATTCAGAGGCATAGAAACTATATCTGGCATCTTCTCTGACCATGATGGAATTAAACTTGAGTTTAATTTCAAGAGAGAAATCCTCAAAAATACTCAAATACATGGAAACTAAATAACTTACTCCTGAATGACTCCACAACTACCGATGAAATAAAGTCTGAAATTAAAAGATTCATGAAAGCCAATGACAACGAGGACACGAGTTTCCATAATCTTCGGGACACTGCAAAAGCAGTCATAAGAGGGACGTCCATAGCAATTAGTGCACATAAGAGGAGCATGGAAAGATGGCTAAAGGATCACCTAACATCATGCCTCAGAGAATTGGAAAAGCAACAGCAAAAAGATCCAAAAAACTCCAGAGGAAAGGAAATAATAAAGATACAAGTAGAAATAAATGAAATAGAAAATAAACTATTCAGAAAATAAATGAAAGTTAAAGCTGGTTCTTTGAAAAGAAAGTGATTCTCTTTCACAAAGCAATATTAAAATCATATGCTTATTTCACTGTCCAGCTTTAATCCATTACCCATTCACTTTCACTGATCTACTTGGCAACATTCATTGAGCATTTTTTATTTGTTAGGAACTCTGCAAGGTACACAATATAATTGTGAATGAAGAACAACAAAAAAATATATATATATATATATATATAATATCTATCAACTATATATCATATATATCAAAATATCAATATATTATATACCAACATATCAATAATATCTATGTATATTATTATATAGATATTGAGTATATGTGAGGTGTATGTGTGTGTATATATATATATATATATATATATATATTTCCAATATGTAAAATATATTATCTAATGGGGGATAAAGCAACAAATAGGTAAATGAATATATGATTAAAGTAACAATATGTACTATGAGGGAAATACCTGAATTCAGTGGTCTAAGCAGGTGGCTGAGAAGGAGACCCCCTTACCTTTTTATTATGCCTCTTTGGATCATTAAATTAGAAAAAGCCAACCCTCGCTTACGATTCCTATTGATAGCTGCCATGAAATTATCAAAACACAAATCATGGATGACTAATAAGGTCAATGGCACCCCTTAGGATTTGCAGTTTGTAACTAACAAAACTTTGTGCAACAGCCTTGAGGAAATGACAAATGAAACCAGTCATTGGGCTGACCCAAGGCCCCATGGTCTAGTGGTTAAGGGAACCAGATCCCACCTGGCTGACTACAATTTGAATCCTAATTCCAGCACCTTGAAGTGTGAAATAAAAGAATAGAGAAGGCAGAAATTCATCTTACATGTCACCTTTTCTGTGCCATAGGCAGAGTTCTTCTGAAGCTGGTATTGAGATTGCGTTTGAGGAGAGAAGGTTTGATTTTTGGAACCAAAACGCTAGAGAGGAAGGGAGGAAGCAGGGCTGAACAGAAGCTGAGTTGAACTGTTGTGTGGATGGAACAAAACCCCAGCCTGCTCCTTCAGGAGGACTGCAGCCCAAATCACCTGACAGATGTCTGCAAAGGCACAAGGGCATGAAGGTACATTCCAAATACAGAAATGATTCCCCCCTTTGGACCTTATTAAAGGGATTCCTATCTCTGAGTGCTCAGGGGCAAATGGGTTGTGGAGGGACATATTACAACAGGGTGAAAAAAGAGACATTGTCAATCTTACATATGTATGCCTGGGGAAAAAAAAAAGAAAAACAAAAACTTAGTAGACCAAGAATTAAAAATTCACATTACAATGTGGTGTTTTTTATTGAACATGACAAATGTGGTCATATCTGTTATTTAATTGAGGCACGCTGCACACATGCCTTGAAAATTCCATATTATACCCCACAAAGATGTACAACAATAAAACATAAATGGAAAATTATAAAAAATATATACAATTAAAAAGAAAAAACAATAGCATGGGCTCCTGAAAAGTATCTAAGTCAAAAACTAAAAGGAAGAGTATAAGTAAAACAACATGGAACAGGGGTTGCAAGTGAAAGCAGTGCTTTCTCACCAGAAGCCTCCTTAAATGAGTGTCCCTCTCTGCTGCTGAGTTTCCCCCTATGCAAAATGAGAAGACTGAAGCAGGTGGCCTTGAATCACCCTCCCAATTCTGAAACTCTGTGATTCTGAGTAAGAAAACCCAATTCAGGAAACCCATTACAACTGTGGCTGTCCTTTTCTATTAGTTCAAATGCATGTAGACTCATCAAAATGGGTTTTGACTTGCAGGGACCAAATGTCTTCATTTAAATGAGACGGAGAAGGCAGTCTTGCAAATTACACCATTTCTCCCACCTCCATTACGCTCCGAGCATTCTGCCAGGGCTGTTACAACCCAACAGCACGCGGCCAATTGGAGCAGAAAAGACAATAACCTTAATGGGAAGGAATTGGGAGCTGGGAGACACCACAGATTGTATTAGGAGAAATGAAATAATATTTAATTTCCCTGGTCATAAATAATCTGTCTGCCCACATTATGAGCATATCAGAGTTGACAGGGAAAATATTCACCAACATGGGAAAAAGGTCATTATTTTTTCATTATTAGTGGTTAATGGGGGTGGGGAGAGGCATATTAAATGTGTGCTTTTTTTTTTTTTTTCTTGACAGATGGAACTGCAGTAGCGGAGGAGCCCAGGATAATGGGTAATCCTCCCAATTTGTCAGCAAGAGGCAATAGCAATGATTGTGGTGATTCCTCATTCAAATTGCTAACGTTCTTCATAGGATTCAAAGTGCTCTTCTGTTTCTTTCATCAGAAGCACCTCACTAAGAGAGAAGGTATAGTCCTTTTAGAGATAAGAATATTGAAGCTCAGTAACTAAGGGTCAGTCCCATAGCTTCATAGCTAAGGAAAACGAGATCCCACATGGTCAACTGTTTTTCAAATTCTAACCATGGCAACTTGGAAAACAAGCCAAGTATGTGTGTGTGTGCATGCCCAAAATTCTGATAGGGTAAAGAAATGGAGAAAGAGAGTGATGACCATGACCCTGTAGGGCATGCCTTTTCTTTCTTTCTCTGTCTCTCTCTCTCTGTCTTCTGGTTTCTCTCTGGCAATGCATATGCCCTGTGTCAACTTAAAAAAAAGATTTAGTATTTTGGCAAGGTTACTCAAAAAGCTTTTGCTATAACAGTGACTCATGGCCTTCAGACTTTCCATTTTTGCTTTTGACTTTCGTGTGTAAGAGCAAACACCCTGTAATTTTTTTTAAAGAGTCTTTATTTAAAGTAACTTTTGTATATAAATGAATTTATTTTAAAAGATACTTTAAATACACCATTATGGGGAAAGTTTAAATCACTTGCCTTAAATAAAGGTAGAGTTGATCCTCATATCAACTATAGTTGACCCTTTATGTTTTATAAAGTCTTTCCAAACACAGAATTAGGAAATACTAATTCATGTTGCCAAACAAGAATATGGGGTTAGGTTCCTGTGAGTCTCTGTCATACATTGTCACTAACTAATCAACCTGTAACTTTGTTTTTATGTATGTTTCTATTGGGTCATTGAAAAAGTTATAACAAATTTTAGAAAAATACATCATGACTTTTCTGACAACCCTATATATATTTTTTTTCTTTTTTTTTTGGAGAGGTTTTTGCTTTAGGGTGCACGCGCTCGCCAGAAAGACAGAGAGAGACAGAGAGACAGAATGTGAGAAATCACCCCCCAGGGGGGACAGCCGTGCCACAATCCCTTCTCCTTCATTCTCCTCTCGGGATCTTGGGCACGCACGCACATGCACCTGGCATGAGTTTAAGTCACTGGGTCTGGGACTTGAACCACGGTCGACTACATGGGAGTCCAGGGACATAGCCATTATGCTAACTGCTGGTCCCTGTCAACTCAATATTTTAAGATATGTTTTAACATTTAGTATTTTATGTTGATTCATTAAAATTAAACTGAGTGTCAACAGCATTTTAACTCTTACCAAAACAAAGCTTACATGACATTTTTGCCCAAGACATGTGACAACATTCTAGTGATTCAGAACACTATATGGCATTTAAGCACTGTGTTGCAGTCATTTTATTTATTTTAAAGCATGTCTACTATGATGTGGCTGACCTTCCTACCTGTGTCCATTCTTTCTTTTAAGTTTATTTATTCATTTTGAGAGAGAGGGAGAAGGAGGGAGGGAGAGAGAGAAACAGGAGCCCACCAAGATCTTCATATCCTAACCCACCCTTAGTCTCAGCTGACTCAGACCATAGTGGCATGCACAGACACTCAGAACGGAGTGTACTGTCCCAGGAAGCAAACCCAGGACCTTCTTAGGCAGATCCAATTGTATTACTGTTGCATCACTGCCTGGTTCCCTAGGATCCCTTTTAAGTAGCAAAATCACTAATAAAAGAAAAACATAATAATTTGAAAAAGGTGGCACTAAAGGGACCATGAATAGGACACCTGTGTACAGTAGGAGACCTGAAACAAGAAGCTAAGTATTGCCTTGTTCAACCTCAGCTGGAAACATGCTATGGAGTAACTTAAATTTTTCACTACTTTGAACATGTGTGAATTACTCTGGGAACTCTGTTGAATATTGATTTCGGGGTTATAAACAAATTTTAGTAAGGAGGTGAATTCACAAAATCTTCAGATAATGAAAATCACTGTAGCTTTAAAATTAAATTCAATAAAAACAATTAAACTTGATTACTGGCCCAAGGCTGTTAGAATGAGGCCTATTTTTTTCTTTTTCTTTTTTTTTTTAAAGGGGTGGGGGTAAAACAATGTGTTAAGGACCTATTATCCCCAAACTGGGAGTTTTTTCTTGAATTAATCTGAAGGATTAGAAGAAAATTGAAAGTAATTTTTTTTTCTCATCATGTAACTCACTTTTTCTTAATGCTGGAATTGTATACCACCTACAATCTTTAAGAACCCTTTTAAGACTTGAGAAAATTCTTTTAATCATCATAAGTATTTCATGCAATTATGGGGAGAATACCAAAATCAAAGCTTACAAAATTACCTTTTGGTGTGCTGGAGTATGAAAATCACCCAGATTTCCTGACCTTCTGCATTCCGTACATCATGGTGAAAGGGAAAATAGTGTTCCCAGTTGGTGTTCTATGAAGATAAAGCTAACTCCCCTGCAATGACAGATCATTGCACTATTGAGCTTGCCTGATACTCTACTCTGGTTTCTGAGAGATATTACTTACTATGTGATATCCAGGAGAGTAAAACAAAACATGGGAATTTGAAGATTAACCATGTCTTCTCTATAAGTCCAAGAATTTTTTTGATGCTTACAAAGGAATGCAGGGGAGGGGTAGCAGATGGTGCAGCAGTTACATCACTAGACACCCCCCCCCCCCATGACCTACTGCTGTTTGGATCCCAGACGCAGTGACTTGAAACTCATGCCAAGAATGTGTGCATGGGTGCCCAAGGTCCAGGCAGGAGAATAGAGGAGAAAGGATTGCCACGTGGCCATCCACCCTAGGGGGTGATTTCTCACCTTCCCTGTCACTGTCTCTGTCTCCCCTTCCCTCTTTCAGGACATGTGCCCTAAGGTAAAAAATCTCTAAAAAAAAAAAAAAAAAAAAGAAAACAAAAAAACTAAAAAGAATCCAGGGAAGGAAGGAAGATTGCTCTCCTTTTAAAACATGCTTCGGAAATAAATTCATTTTCTCATTTTCTTTTGCAGAGTTCAAGAGCCTAATCTGATCGCAACAGAAGAAAGTCGTATTTGCTGCCATGTTTTTTCCTACTATTGTTGTGAAAGGATTTTCTTTGGCCTTGAGTCTCGTTTTACTTATGTCAGAATCTATTCAAAGGTTCTTCTTTTTCTTAGCTTTGTCTAAAACTGCTTTATATTAGCAACTTCTGTAACAGAAATAGCAAAAACTTATTATATTTGTTTATAGAGTAAAAATAAATGAGAAAACCAGGTCTGAAGTGTTCGCCATAAAAGAAATCCACACAAGTTTATTGACTTTTCATGATCAACATTTTTGGTGAGAAAAAAAAAAAACCATAAAATCAACTCAGGTGCTTTGTTTGTTCATATTTTGCTACAGGGCACATGAGCTTGCAGGGAATAAGGGAGAGACAGATGAGAAGTGAGAAATCACCCCCTAGAGTATGGCCACACCACACAGTCTCTTTTTCTCCATTCTCTTCTTGGGATTTTGGGCACATAAGCACAAGTACTTAACGTGTTTTTTAAACCAATGGTTCTGGGACTCCAACTGCTCTGTCATCCATATAGGATTCAGCCACCTTAACCACCATGCTACCAACTGGCCCCTAACTCAAGTGATTTTTTTAAAAAGGAAAGTGGATATTATGTTTTTATTCCTCAAAGATTAAACCTTCAAGCAAATGAGTTAGCCTCATCACTGTGGATGTGGCCAATCTTACCATGCCAAGCTAGAGTGGTCCACTGCAAAGACACAGAACCTTGCTAAGATATTTTAGTCCTTCTAGTCAGTACATGAAGATGAAGGCAATTGTGCTCAGTCCCTTTGCTTCTCAGTGTTGTATTTATAAAACAAGAGTAATAACCAACTACAAGACTGTTGAAAGTAACAGATGAGATATCTTAGGTACAATGAGAATACCAGGCAGCTTGAAAACTGTTGGTCCACAGGAAATCTCTTTTAATCTAAACCTCAGTTTTCTCATCAATAATAGACAAAATCTTACCATGAAGAGGGAAGTGGTATAATAGAATGCTAAGAAGTAAGGCTTTGGAGGTGGACAGATCTGAGTTCCAATTTCTCTTCTGCTGCCTAACGACTTTGTGAACTTAGAGAAACACAGCCTCTGTGCAACTCAGGTTATTCTCTCTCTCTTGTAAAAAGAGTATAAAATAAGCTTTCAAAGAAGTTGTTGTGAGAATTAAACTAAGTAAAATATTTAATGACTGGAATTATGTAAAGGAATTGGTAAACGGAAAGATACACTTTACCTATTTATTTTGTTATGTTTCTCTGAACACTTGAGAGATGATCATACCAACCTGTTGTTAATCATCAACATAAATATTACATGTATTGTGGAGTCTTAGGAGCACTGACCATTAAAACATGCTAGAACTTGACAATCAAAGGACCATAAACCCTTTAGGTTGAAAATTACTTTGGAGATCATCTGGTATACCCTATGCCATGCATTCATTACAATAAAGACATCCCAGGCTAATATTTGCTTTGCCTGAGTTTCAATGGAGACTGATCCAGGGAACACTAACTCTAGTGAAGAAGCTCATTCAATTGTCTTGCAGCTTAGTTTGTTAAGAAGTATGTAACTACATAATATTTAGATGTATAAAACTGATGAAACCAAAGTTTAATAAAATTTCAACATCACACAGTTAGAGACTGAGAATGTCTTGGTTTTAGCCCATATATACCTCTTAACTCAACTGCTACAAAGTGAGACAACAGTCTTTGAATCCTGACTTAGTGTTTAGAGATGCTCTATCTCTATTGGGATGTGTGACCTTTGAGTAGGAGTTAAGGTGATGAGGGCTCTGCTAGAGTAGATTCTCTCTCTTCCACTCTTTACCACAGGGCTTCACCTCACTGGGGGGTGCAGCATTCAAGGTGCCATCCTGGAGGTAAAGATTAGGCCTTGAAGACTAGACCAGATATCACTGCTTTAGTCTTAGACATTCTAGCCTCTAAAACTATGAGGGTAATCTTTTGTCTGTTTTATAAATGATTTAGTCTGAGGCATTCTTTTTTTTTTTTTTTCTTTCTCCTGTAGAGAGATTTTTGCTATAAGGTGCATGCACTCACAAGAGAGATAGAAAGCAAGAAGTCACCCCCCAGGGAGGTTAGCCACACTGCAATCTCTTCTCCATTCTCCTCTCAGGACTTTGAGCATGCATGCACATGCCCCCGAAATGAATTTCAAGTCACTGGGTCATGACTCAAGCCATGGTTAACAGTGTGGGAGTCCAGTGATGTCATCACTACTCCATCCTGCTGATTTTCAGTCTCGGGTATTCTATCGCAGCTCAAAATAGATTAAGGCAGTAATGTAGACAGTAATTTATGCATAGAGAAAGTAACTCTAAGAAAGAATTCAGTGTAAATGCTAGATATCTAAACCATTATAACAGCAATTAAAAAATGCCTTTAGAGGGAACCAGCAGTTAGTGTAATGGCTATGTCACTGGACTCCCACGTAGTCGACCATGGTTCACATCCTGGACCCGGTGGCTTAAAACTCACGCCGGGTACGTGTGCGTGCATGCCCAAGATCCCAAGAGGAGAATGGAGGAGAAGGGATTGTGGCGTGACCATCCCCCCGGGGGGTGATTTCTCACTTTCTGTCTCTATGTCTCTCTGTCTGGTGAGCGCATGCTCCCTATAGCGAAAGACTCTCAAAAAAACCAAAAAATGCCTTTAGGGTCCAGCAGATGGTGTAATGGTTATATCACTGGACTACCACATGGTAAACTATAGCTCAAGTCCTGGACCCAGAGGTTTGAAACTCACATTGGGCTCATGTGTATGTGTTTGCATACCCAAGATACTGAGAAGAGAATGAAGGAGAAAGGATTATGGCATGGCCAACTCCCCGAGGGGTAATTTCTTGCATTTCTGTCTCTTTGTCTCTCTCTGCCTCTCTGGCATGCACACATGCTCTATAGCAAAAACCTCTCAAATAAAATGCCTTTATTGGGCTCATGCTTAGACAGAACATGGCTGAGAAAAATAGTAGTAAACTTGAAAATAGGTCAACGGAAACTTATCAAACTGAAATACAGAATATATCTGGGGAAAAAATCCACCATTACCACCACCAAACAAACAGAACAAAACATCAAAGAACTATGGCACAATGTCAAAGCATGTATCAGAAGGGAAGAAAGAAAGGAGCAGAAGAAATAGTTTTGGAAAAATAATAATGACTGATAATTTTCTAAAATTAATAAGATACCATAATCAAGAGATTCTAAAAGTAAGATAAATAAATAAAAATGTGCATTATTATTATTATCTACCCATTGATGTATCATATTCAATCTTATAGCTAAACACTGAAAAATAAAAGATAATGAAAAAAGTCTTATTTAGGAGTTTAAGGGAACTTGCATACAAAAAAACACAATAATAGTTATAGCAGAGCAGACTTCTTTCTTTTTTTTTGAAAGTTCTTTTTTTTTTTTTTTTTTTCTTAGGGGCCCGCATTAGCTAGACAGAGAGAGACAGAGAGATAGAAAGCGAGAAATCACCCCCCGCCCAGGGGGATGACCATGACGCAGTCCCTTCTCCTCCATTCTCTTCGCGGGATCTTGGGCATGCATGCACAAGCGCCTGTGAGTTTTAAGCCATCGGGTCCGGGACTTGAACCGTGGTCGACTACATGGGAGTCCAGCGAAATAGCCATTATGCTAATTGCTGGTTATAGCAGACTTCTTATAGAGGCCTTAAAAAAAAGTGTGGTATAATATTAAAGTTTCAAAAGGAAAACCAACATAAACCTAAAATTCTACGTTTGAATGGGCAGTATCATCCTGTAAAATGTGAAGAAGAAATATGAATTTCTTCAGACAAATAAAAGTTGAGGCAATTCACCCCCCAGTAGAGTAGCTTTATAAAATACATTCAAAGACATTCATCAAGGAGAAGACTAAATATAAGTCACAAACCTGGATTCACATTTTTAAATATATGAATATTGGAGTAGAAACTAATGAAAATAAAATGAAATATTTTACTTTTCATGTTATTAGATCTAAAAATAATT
Organism: Tupaia belangeri chinensis; assembly: GCF_000334495.1. Lineage (NCBI taxonomy): Eukaryota > Metazoa > Chordata > Mammalia > Scandentia > Tupaiidae > Tupaia > Tupaia belangeri. The sequence continues at coordinate 1,112,238 of NW_006201854.1, read as the reverse complement.
ATTTACTGAAAATAATAATAACAACATATTATGTTTTATATGGATATTCAACTTATGAGTTAGTGAAATAAATGACAGCAATAACATAAGGGGATCGGATGAAGGACTGTGGACTACTCTGATATAATATAAACTATACATGACATGGTATAGTGTTATTGAAATATGGATTTATACTAGGTAGAAATGTATATTGAATATCTTTTTAAAAATTATTTTTACTGAACTTTATTTATTTATTTATTTAAATTTGACCAGAGAGGGACACACACAGAGAGAGAGAGAGAGAGAGAGAGAGAGAGAGGACTTGAGAAAGCACCAGGTTTGGGACTTGAACTGTGGTCATCCATGTGGGAATGCAGCATGTCCAACCACCATGTCACCTGCTGTTTTCTATATTGAATACTTTTGAAAAATTATTATGTTTTGGAGAACTAAGATCCATTTGAAAAGAGAGAAGATAAAATGAAATAATACAAAAAGCTTAATAAACATAAAGAAGGGAAAAAGGGGGAAGGGACAAAGAAAATGCCAACAAATAGAGAAAATGCAATGATGGTATAGATTAATCCAATTTTGTCAGTAAACAGTTTAATATGAATAGTCTAATTATACCAACTAATTAACTCATCATATGGAGTGAAAAAGCAATATCCAACTCTATGCTGTTTCTAAGACACCCACTGCAAAAATTATGACTTATACTTCAAGGAAAAGGATAAAAACCAATATATTACACTAATGCTAATGAAATAAGGACCACAGATATACATGAAAATAAGAGATATTACATAAAATAAGAAGGTTAATTGTCCCAAAAGAAACAACAATATTAGACATGCGTGCACCTAACAACAGAGTCAAGTGCATATAAAAGTCAAAATACATGAAGCAAAACTGATCGTAGTGAAAGGAGTAAGAGTCATACCCATTATTATAATTCAAAAATTCAACACTGCTTTATCTCAGTAATTGGTAGATCAAGCAGGCAGAAAATCAGTGAGGATATAATTGACCTGGACAGCATAATCAGTCAACTTGATCTAATTGACAATTATATAATAATCATGATAAAAAAATCTCTCAGCAAAATAAGAATAGAGAGGAGAATCTTCCAGTTAAAAAATTTCTATGAAACCAAGAAGACTATATCTCATATCACACTTTATTGTCAGAAACGACACTTTTCCCAAAAGAATAGGAACAACCCAAGCATGTTCTCTCTCATCCTTTCTGTTAAACACCATACTGCAATTTCTACCTAGTATGATAATTTTTAAAATGATAGAAGTGGTGTGAGTATTGGGAAGGAACAAATAATATTGTTCTTCTTCACAGATGATTTAATTGTCCATATTGAAAAGTCCCAAAAGGTGAATGAAAAGCCTCTCGGACATTATTAGTAAACACAGTAAGGTTATAGAACAGAAGGTCAATACGCAGAAATCAATCACTTCCCTATATGACAGGAATGGACAGTTCTAATTTGAAATAAATACTTAAAATATATATTAGAAGTTTTCAAAAAGTTCATGGAAAAGTTGTATTATGAAAAGGCTACTCAGAGATCGTAAACATTTTTTGTACCAAAAAATATCTTGTACTTTAATTCTGCTAATGTCTCTCTTCATTATATACATATGTGTGTGTGAGGTATATGTGTGTGTGTATATATATATATACACACATATACACACATATATATACATAACATATACAAACATATGCATACATGTGTGTGTACAAATACCACACATGCACAAAAGGCTTAATGATAACTTTATAAAATATATACAGTATTTTTATGTGGAAAACTACAAAACTGATTAAATAAATCAAAGGAGCTATAAATAAATAGTTATTCATTGTTCATGGATAGGAAGACTATTACTATGATGAAAATTATTCTCAACCTAATTTACAGATTTACTGCATGCCTATTCAAAATCTCAGTAAGATAGTTTATAAATATTACCAAACTTGTTCAAAAGTTATAAAAAACAATTAAAAAAAATCTCTTGAAATTATTTAGTCGGAGTAAAAAACAAAAAATGAAGGAAAAAAAAAAAGGAACCCAGTAATGATGAGGTACAAGTTTACTCAGTTCAGGATGTATGTGAAAGCCACTTTGACCTCTGGAATGTTAGGGAACATCAGGAGCCCTGACCATGAGGAGTAAGCACAGCAGTGGCTCCTTCTCTGACCATATGTGGTGGTGTGGAATTGGGGGACCCCAGTGGTGAAGTCTCTAGGCACCATAACAGTGTCAAGGGTCACTGGAAGTCTCCTACTCAGCTTTTCTCCACAGAGAGAAATCCCTGTTATGGGATAAATTCTGCTCCAAGTTGCTACTGATGGAAATGGGACGTTCAGGAAAATTGATATTCTTATCTTTTCCTATGGAGTCAGGCTTGGCTTCTGTGCTACACAAGGTTTATGCTCCCTCTTTGCTATACTCTGGAGTGCTCTCATGGCTATTTTCATTGGTACTTAGATGTTTATTTATGGCTTATGTTGTTTTTTGTGGGAAGAGATGCATGTCAGAGCCTGCTAATCTGCCATCTTACTGTCATCACTTCTCTAAGATTAAGACTGTGATGGATTACCATTGCAAATATTAATACCATATATCAAAATACAGTTCATCTGTTAGCCTTGTCTATAGTGTCAATTTTTAAATGAAAGTTTATAATTTTAATGTTTAGGAATTCACACTTTCCTGAAACCTTATGAATTATAAATTTGGAGTCATATTTAACAAGAATATCTCTACTGCAAGGTTATGAGTCTCTGTTATTAGAACCTATTGATTTGATAGTATTTTTTCTATAATATTTAAGCCCTTGATCCATCCCGAGTCAGGCAGAAGTTCAACATTGTTTTCCCCACTATTAAGATCCAATTTTCTCATTAAATGATTTGTCCTGCCCTTATTGGTTTGCAATACCATATTATTCACATACTAAGTTGCCACTTACACATATGGTAGGTTTTAGGATCCATATGCTCATTATCAAGAGTCTTCACATTCTTTTCATCCACTAGTCTGTCCACTGCTGTTTAAATACATCATTTTTATGACTGATTTTGCCTTCATAACCGATGGAAACAATCCTTGTTCTTTGCTCTTCTGCAAAATTGACTTAGGTCTTTGTGAAAATTTTATATTTCTATGTATGTTTAGAAAATTTGTCAAAGTCTTCAAAAAATGTTAAAGTAAATGTTAAATTCCCAGCTGTTTCAGGATTTGAGATAATTTTGCAAATACCACTTCGTATGTATTTGGCACTTTGGTAAATTGGATTACATGTAGGGGATATTTGTCTTGGGCAAAAAACTGTACAAGATCATTGACATGTTTTATTACATTTATTTCTCACAGAACTCCATGACAACTTCATGTTGTTAGTACTATTTCAAAGGGTGGACAGAAAGTTACATGATTTCATGCAAGTCACTTTTATTTATTTATTTAGTAAATACCACACTTTGTATTCAATCCAGTCAGTCTGATTCAAAAGTAAATTCTTAGCCTTCTATTATATTTACAAATAATTAATCATTAATTCAACCTTGCAGTCCTAGAGTAGGTTCTCCTTCTCTAGATGGCCCATTGAATAGACATCCACTGTCTCAGTGTCTGTACTGGGTGTCACAGTTTCCTCCATAGAAGTATATACATTATCTATATTGCTTTTTGATAGAACAATGGTGTAAAACTTCTCTGGGGTTATGTGTTCACAAGGTGAAAATTCGAAATATTTTCTTATATAATAGCTTTAGGGTAAATACAATAGATGTCATAAACTCCCCTAGAGTTGAGATTGCTCTTCTTGAGTCTGATGTATTATTCAATGGGAAGAATATTAATGTTGAAATTGTATTAGTTATAAGAATATAAGAAGGCAGAATAAATGTTTGTCCAAAGGGAAATAGTTCATTTACCTCTAGAAATTTGATCTTTGCTAGTTATATGTATGCTGCTTCGTATCTTTTCTCAAGCTGCATTGAAGCCAATCCCTCCTTTTTTATTATTTTACATTTTTAAATTCACATTTAATCACTGTATATCTTTACAGTGTTACTATATTGTTGTTGTTGTTGTTGTTGTTTTTTCCACACATGAGTGCAGTGCATATCCGTCAGGTCAAAGATATTACCATATACATTATCATCAACAACTGAAAGATATGAAGGTATAATAGCAGGAAGGGCAACCGTAGGTAACAGAGACAGTATAGGAGAGGGTGAGTTACAGGGGATGGGAGAGATGGGATTGAGGCAACCCCTCTCCTTTTAAATCTTATGACATTCTGGATGTCTGGCTTCAAAAGTATATTATTGTGTTAGAATGGGAATATTATCCTTATCTCTATTTATCCTTCATCTTCTCTAGGGGGACTACATTAGATTTTGGACAATAATAATTGACACGTTCATTAGGTACAAATGATCTTCCATTTTGGTACTATCAAATGTCAATAAAAGTATTTAAGGTTGGCTGTGGTGATGCAAGTGGTGAGCACTGCTGTGGTGATGTTGGAGACCACATGGAAAAAAATCTAGGTTTGTGTCCTGGATCTATCTCAACACATAGAGCATGTGCACTCATGACCCTGACTTGCTGCAGAAGTGGGGAAGGATTGCACTACAAAGACCTTGTTGAGGGTGTGCCTCCCCAACCCCAGAAATAAACTTAGAGAAAAAGTATTCTGTTTACTAAGCTTTCAACAGAAAAAAAGAGAGAGAAGAGAGAAGAAGTAAGTGAATAAAGTTAACACACATAAAGTCACTTGTGGTCAAACTTCTTCAGCCCACAAACTCATGGTTAATTCTTAACAAAATGTAACATATGTTTATGTGTGTCCACATCTTCCATGTCCCAAAGACTGTGAGTGGCATCTGAGCCTATTGAGGTTTTCTCCAATTCATACATGATCAGCCAACTTTAAGTCAGTCTTCTTGACATCTCCAGTGGAATGTAAAGTGAGAAAATTCTCACAATACAATAGTGAATTGAACAGGAGGTAAACCTATAATTACTGGAGGATTCTAAATTTATAGGTATTTCTCTATATACATATATAGATAGGATATTATATAGATATATCTATTTAGATAGTATCTACATATATCTCTGTATCTCTCTATATACATTTCTAAACATGTGAATAACCATATAGAAAAAAAGGTTAGATAGAAATACATAAAACGAAACAGCGGCTATGTCTGTATGGTAAGACATTAAGTGATTTTAATGTATTTTTTATATTAATTTTTATGAATTTAAATTTTTATTTAAACTTATTTATTTACATTCATTTAGTGTACATCATTACAGCATACAGAATGAGATTTTTCCACCCAGAATACACTGTATATTGGCTCAATCAAGTACATCAACATACATGTTATCATGAACAAATAATTTCCCATTTCTTGTTTTTTACATATTTTGCTTTTTTTCCCATCCTAGATTCCTTATCTCTCACCCTCTGCCATCTCCCTCCCTCCTCCCACACTATCTCTAGTATTTATGATTGCTTTCTATGCCTTTTTCCCCCCATATTTTATTGATTCACTAAAGATCTTAATAAATCTAAATATTTTCAATAGCAAGAGCAGCTGATAGATACATATCCATGAACACAAGTCTGACTTCAGGCATAAACCTTAGTAAGTAGAATAATCATACTATAAAATAGCACCTAGCTGGGGCTATATAGCTTACTGCAGTCATCAAATAGGTATTTTTAATGCATTTCTTTTAATTTCAAGAAAAACAGTTTTAATTTCTTTTCCCCCACATTTTGTTGATTCACGAAGTTTCTTAAATAATCTAACTACTTTTTCCATAGCAAGCTCAGCTGATATATGCATATCTATGAATACATATCTGACTTTGGGCATGAAATTCTGAGTAGAATGAATAGACTATAAGGTAGCACCTAGCTGATGCTGTATAGCTTACTACAATCATTAACTATGTATTTTTTACTATATTTTTTTAATTTTAAGAAAAGTAGTTTTAGCTTTAATAAATCAAAAAAATGCTAAGGAACTATGCTCAAAATTTAAAGCCAGGAAACAGGTTGGGATACTGTTCAAATAGTAGGTACATGAACCTATCAACAGCTCAAAACAGGAAAAAAAACCTTAAAACTGGACAACAAAGCCTAGAAGAAAATCAGCAATGTTTTAGTCAAAAGTCACAAAATGCTATTTCACCAATTCAATCTCATGTACTTAATCTATCTTCTGATGTGATTCTATCTTCTCAATTAAATTCTGGGATATAATATTCATCTCCAGACTTGCCCCTATGATTAAGTTGGCCATTTTCTTAGTTTTTGAACTCTTATTTCTGTGTGTCAGTATTTAATTTTCCTGATATAGCACTCCCTTGAGAACTCCTTGGAAATCTGGCTTGGTGCTGCTAAATTCTTTCATGTTTTGTTTATCTGAGAATGTTCTTGTCTTTTCTTCCCATATGAAGGATAATCTTGCTGGGTACAGTATACTTGGTTGACATTGCTTTTCTCTTAACACTTTGGAAATATTGTCCCATTTTTCCTGGCTCACATTGTTTCTTATGAGAGGTCTGCTGTTATCCTGATGGGCTATCCTTTATAGGTAACTTGATGTTTTTCTCTTGCCAATCTTAGTATTTTGTCTCTCTGTGGTTTTTGTCAATCTGGCTGTAATGCATCTTGGAGAAAATCTTCTTGAGTTGATTCTATTTGAGGTCTATTGTATTTCATGGGACTGTATCTTGGAGTGCCACTCTAGGTTTGGAAAGTTTTCTTGCAGAATTTCATGGAATAAATTACCAATATCCTTATGAGTCTCTTCGCCTTCTGGGATACCAATTATCTGAATGTTTGAATGTTTGATGGTATCTAGTATTTCTCATATATTATTCTCCTTTTTGGGGGCAATTCTCAATCTTCATGGTGGATTTTTCTAGGCTAGCAATTTTCTCTTCTACATCTGAGATTCTATTTTCTGTATCATCTAGTCTGCTTTTAAAACTTTCAGGAGAGATTTTGACTTTCTGTATTAGAGTCTTCATCTCTAACAGGTCCATTTGATTCTTTTTTAAAGTGTGTAATTCCTCTTTTAGATCTTGCAAGAATTTCCTCACCTCCTGGAACTCATCAGTTCCTTTCTCCTTTCTCTTCTGCAGTTCATTTTCTCTCTTCTGTTCCATCTCTGTTAGCTTCACCATTATGAATATTCTAAATTCTTTACCACAGATTTCCATAATTTTCATTGTACTGTCTGTGGATAAAGAGGAGTTATTCTTTACCCTGGGAGGAGAGGTATTTTCTTGCTTTCCCATGTTTCTTGTGGTCCTGTAGTAATTTCTAGTCATCTGATATATGGTGTGTTTCTTCCTAATTCTTTTTTTTTTTTGGAGAGGTTTTTGCTATAGGGCGCATGTGCTCGCCAGACAGACAGAGACAGAGAGATAGAAAGCGAGAAATCACCCCCCAGGGGGGATGGCCACACCACAATCCCTTCTCCTCCATTCTCTTCTTGGGATCTTGGGCGTGCACGCACACATGCCCGGCGTGAGTTTTAAGCCACCAGGTCCAGGACTCGAACCACGGTCGACTACGTGGGAGTCCAGCGACATAGCCATTACGCTAACTGCTGGTCCCCCTAATTCTTGAAGTTTAATCTGAACGTTCAGGAGCATGCAGAAAGAGATGATCTGGAATCTCTTTGCCATTCTGTTGTGATCCCTTTGTGCAGCAGATTCAGTAGATATTGAGGAATATGTTAATTCTAATAGTATTTGGATGTTTGGCTATAGATCCCTTAGATCCATCTAGAATCACAGTAAATGGAGATTGAGGAGCAGAGAGATGAGATAAAAGAAAAAGAAAAGGAAACAGAGAGAGAGAGAGACAAACAACAACAAAGAGAGAAAAAAAGAAGGAAAAAATAAAAAAACAACAAAAATTATTATTTTTTTTAAAAAACAAAGCAAAAAATAGAAAACCCCATGCACCATGTGAAATCACTAGTTCTCAGGAGCTCTGGAGGAATCTTCTTCTGAAGGCCTTCCTCTTGCCTCTCCTGGGTGTGAGGGGGAGAGGAGATTATTAACCACAATGTATTTTTTATATTCTCCCAAATTTTGTGGGGTTTTTTTGTTCGTTTTTGTGTTTTTTTACACTTTTATTATTTTAATTTATCTTGTACATTAAATCACTATAGATCACTTAGCTTGTAAATTGAATTTACCCACATGAATACACTTCACAGCAGTCCAGTTGAGTATACAAAACTTGTCACCAACAGATAATAACCAAATATTTCCTAAATTTTATATAATGAAACCTGCAGTAGAAATGGCTAGCTGTTGACCAAAATGCAAGATTCCCTGAATAATATAGAATTTTGCCAAGGAAAGGCTACTTATGAAAAACTGTTTCCCAGGACCCCTTGTATCACAGGGAAGGTCCTTGTGATTGTAAGCTTGCCTATAGAATGTGAGAGGATGGAATATATCCTTAAAGAAGGAGGTAAGATCTTTGACTGGACTAACAAATAGCATATTCATGCTAGGAAAATTCATTTTGTGTGCTGTAAAATGTACAGTGATTAAATGTAAAAAAAAAAAGTAAGAAGGAGCAAAAAAATGAAGGAAGTGATCCTTCTTTATTTTTCTCTTCTGAGGTGAATCGATTCTAGAAGATTTCAGAGCCATGTGATAAAAGATACATGTTCTCTTAAATCACCACTTGTAGGCTTCCCAGTAAATAGGAAAAACTATGTTTTCTGATTATTTCGGAGAAAAACAAACGATTATTAATCAACTGACTTTGCCTGAGTTTTCCTATGAGCCTAGAAAAGAGACTTCTAGGCAAGTAAATTTTTATAAGTTGACCCAAGGAGCAAAAGTGAGAGGTCAGTGAAGTGAGTCAGCGAATGAGGAAAAGAGGATATACAAATGCATTACTGAGTTGACCCTCACTTCAGACAGCTGGTGCTTAATATCACCAGAACTTCTGAGGAGGCTTCTAACTTTGTTTCAGAACAGTCTACTAAAGGGAGACAAGGGGAAACATCCTTCTGAGTAGTTTTCTAAATTTGTCTCAGAATAGTCTACCAAACTACATCCCTGTTACAAATGATCAAGAGCTAATACATGAGGCATTGATTCTCTCAGTTCCAAGTTGCCCATGCTTGCATGCAGAGTATTTCATGTAGGTATTTTTTGTTATGTAGTCATAGAAGCCCTGGGGGTAAAACTAGAGGTGCCTAATGCATGTCTGAGGCAAGATATTTTTAGGTTATACCTGAACTAGGCCATTTGTGACCGACATGGCTGGGAGAAGAGCTGAGGTCCAAGGAATTTGAAGTGGTAGTCAAGGAAAATGCATCTTTGACTTACTATAGTACCTAGCTATACCTTAACCAAAATAAACACGCATTCCTTTTTAATCAGAAAAGTGTACACACACACTTAAACAGATGCACTTGCTTATTTGGATTTGTAAGATAGCTTAGAATCCTTATGGTACTTTCTTCTTTTGATTCACATTAGAAGTACAACTGTTTCGTAAGTCATGCTGGACATCTTAGATTTTTACATTATTTCTTCCTCCTCAAGTATTTAGCTGCCAAATCAGCCAATCATGACTCTTAAATAATGATTAGAATTTTCCCTGCTTCCACATTTGCTGCCTTTGCTTTAGGTGAGGATTTTATAAGAACATTCCTGAATTATTGCAAGAGCTTCCAATTTCCCAATTTATCTTTTTTTTCTAAAATTAAATTGAGCTGTGATAAAACTGTGCTGAAAACTTACTTCAAGGGCTCCCCATTGTCATAAAATCTAAGCTCTTTATGTGGAATTCTGCATGCTCCATAATCCAACCCCAACACATATCTCTAGTCACACCTCATTCCTTAAGCTACACTTGCCATTTAAGGCAGACAATAAAAAACATTTAAGGAAGCCTCAAGTCCTGTTCTGCCACTCTGATTATGATCATGCCTCTGTTTACTGAGAGTACTTCCCCTTAATTTTAGTTAGGGTAAGGATTGGCCAATTATATCTACCACTCATGAGCTAGTAATGTTTGTGGGTTTTTTAAATTTGTTTGTTTGTTTTACATATACCAATCTTTTTTTTCATAGGGCATGTGTGCTTACCAGAGAGAGAAAGTGAGAAGAAAAGTGAGTGGGAAATCCTCTACTTGGGGGATGGGCATGTTACAATCCTTTCACCTTTATTTTCTTGGGATTTGGGACATACACATACATGCGCATTTTCAAGCCACCAGGTCCTGGACTAAACCACAGTTGGCCATACAAATGACTTTTTCTTTCTTTAAATCAAATACAGTAATGTTTTTTAAATAATTATTTTATTAAACCTTATTTTAATTTTATCAGAGGGGAATAAACAGAGTGTGTGTGTGCACGTGTACGTGTGTGTGTGTGTGAGAGAGAGAGACAGAGAAAGATAAAGTGAGAAAGCAAGCCACCAGGTCCAGGACTTGAACCACTGTCAGCTATGTGGGAGTCCCACACCCTTAACCACCCTGCCACCTGCCAGCCCCAGATAGTGATATTTTTTTTGACACTTAAAAATTATAACTTTTGGGATCAGCAGTTAGCGTAATGGCTATGTCACTGCACTCCCATGTAGCTGACCACAGTTCGAGTCCCATACTTGGCAACTTAAACTTGGACTGGGCACGTGTGTATGCATGCCCAAGATTCTAGGAGGAGACTGGAGGAGAAGGGATTGCAGCGTGGCCATCCCCCCTGCGGGGTGATTTATTGCATTCTGTCTCTCTCTCTCTGTCTTTCTGGTGAGTGCATGCACCCTATAGCAAAACAAACAAACAAACAAACAAACAAACAAACAAACAAAAAGAACTCTCTAAGAAAAAAAAAATATATATATATTATAACTTTTTGGGACCAGTAGGTGCCATAATGATTATGTCTCTGAACTCTCATGTTGTCAATCATGGTTTGAGTCCTCAAACCCTGTGGCTTAAAACTCATGGAGGGTGTATGTGTGTGTGTGACCAAAATCCTGAGAGGAGAAGGGATCACAGTATGGCCATCCCCTCTGCAAGGTGATTTTTTGCTTTCTGTCTCTCTGTCTCCTTTTGTCTCTCCAATGAATGCATATGCCCCTATAGCAAAAATCTCTCTCCCTAAAAAAAGAAAAATTATAAAATTTTATTTCCATTTCCCTTAATGCAGTCTTCTTCAGACACATCCATGTTTGTTTATTTGATCACGTATCTGTGGCTACTTAGGTCAGAGTTGAGTCATTGTGATAGAGACCCACAAAGCCTAAAGTATTTACCACCTGGCTACAGAAAACATCTGCTAAGAACTTTATTCTTCCTTCAAACCCTACTCAGAAAGGGCCATTCTGTACCTCTGCCCTCGCAGCAGTTGGTTCTTACCTCCAGGAAAGCACTATTCCTACCTATGCGAGTCGTGTATTTACAAGACTTCTTCCCAGTCCTACCGCTTTGCCTTCTTAGAAGCCAAGATTATGTCCTATTTATCTCTTGATTATCTCCTGGCTATCAGCATGGTGCCTGGTACACAGTGGTGCTCAGTCAATATCATTTGATTTTGCCCAGTTCTGAGTCCTGCTTCCAGACACCCTGTCTCCTTTTCTGGAACTTGGTGGTTAAGTGTATGGGCTATGGAGTTGAATTGTCTGGGTCTGATGCTGGGCCTGGCACCTAAAGTCTTGCACCCCTGAGAAAGTGGCTTTAACCCCTCTAAGCCTCCATATCTTCATCTGCAAACCAAAGGTAATGATAGTAACGACATCATAAGCTTGTTGAGAGAATTATATGCGATATTACATGCGAAGCACTAAGCACAGTGTGAGCACATAGTACATTTTCAGTTAATATTAGCTATTATGATCATGTTTGCATACTTTCAAAAGCTTAAATGAAGTCCTGGGGTCTTCTGAGAGATATCACTGACCAAACAACATCTCCCACAAATAACTCTCTGGCATTACTTGCTTTTCAGCTATTTCAATGTACTCATTTGTTATTAAATGAAATGGTGTGTTTATCGAGACAAGGGAAAAGATAGGCTGGAAAAAATAGTGTTTTCATTTTTTTCATTTTATCTAAGACTCTCTCTCAATCTTGTTTTGCTTACATCTATCTTCTTCCTGCTGGGTTTGTTTTCCCTTTCTGTCCATATTTCTTTCGGCTGCCTATTTCTGTTTCTCACTGTTTCCCAACTAGCTTGATTACTTCATTTTCCTTTTTCATTTCCTTCAACCTGACTTCACTCCTCCCCACCTCTGGTCCCTCTAATTTACTTTTTTATTTTTCATACTATTTTTTCAGCTGTTTTTTCTTTCTCTTCTTCTTTGTTTTTCACATTTATCCTCCTTTTTCTCTCTGTTAACCTCTCTCTTTTATTCTACCCCTCACCCTCCCTCTTCTTACTTTTGCCCTTTCATTCTTTTTTTTTTTTTTTTAATATTTCTACTTCAGCTGTGGAATACAAGCTTTTGTATCTTTATGTATTCCTTTCCTTCCATCTTATTTTCATCTCATTTTACTCTCTCTCTTGAATCCCTTGGCCTTTCTTCCTCCTCACCCTCTTCATTCCTCTTGGTGCCTCCTCATGTCACTTGACACTGGTTCCTCTCCCAGGTCCTACATGAGATGAGGGTCCCATGTCCCCTGGTGGCCAGTAAATCAATGACAGCCATTAGTCCCCACACAGGAACAACATGAGCTGTGTGAGTGAGCCTGGTGTGTGGGGAATATCTGGAAGCCAGGCAGAAAATGAAGTAGTCAGGAAGGAAGAGGAGGTGTTGTTTAATGGAATAGAAATGAAACAGGTGAGAGAAAATGAGATGGAACAACAGAGGTGTATGACATGAGAGAATTTTGTTGGAATGAGATTGTCATCAGCTCAGCTGGGGGAGAGAATGGAAAAACAAACTTGTTCAAGTGAGTCTTTTGTCATAACCACAAGCTTTTGAGTCTCAGCTTACCTGCTTGACTTCTTAGCACTGTTTTGCTCTGTCCTAACCATTTTGTTAGATCCTTCTCTTTTTCACCATTCTTCACAATTCATTCAGCCTGTCTAATTTCCATTTGCTGATTTAGTTTTTCTAGCATATTTTCAGTTTCTAAACGTTTGGTTTAGAAAGAGATCATGTTACATAGCGGTTAGAAGCACAGTTTTTGGAGTCACAGGAGACTTTGAGTCTAAAAATCATGCCGTTTCTATTAAATGCTATGAAGGGACCAGCAGATGGCATAATGGTTCCACTGCTGGACTCCATGTAGCCAACATGGTTCGAGTCCCAGACCCAGCAGCTTAAAACTCATACCAGATGCATGTGAATCCACCATCAAGATCCTGAGAGGAGAATGGAGGCGAAGGGATTGTGGCGTGGCCATCTCCCATGGGAGAGGCAGAGGTGATTTCCTGCTTTCTATTTCTCTTTCTCTCTCTGTCTCTACAGTGAGCACATGTGCCCTATAGTAAAACTCCCTCTTTAATAAATAAATAAATAAAAAGAATGCTATGAAAAATAATTGTTTCCATTCCAGAGGTCTTAGAACAGACTGACTTGGACTATGATGCTCTTTCTCCTCTTAATAGTTTATGACCTTGGCAATTTATTACTTTTTCTGGCCCTATGCATATTCGTGATTGGAATAAGGACAGTTTCATAGATAAGGCTGAAGTAATGATTCAAAGAAATCACTGAGCTCAAGAGCCTGGTGCAGTGCCCAGCACATAGTCAGTTTCCGTCAACGTGTGCCCGATTATTAGAACTATTTTAATATGTAGTCCGACCTACCACCTCCTCATTGTGAGCTGAGGTCAGCTTCCTAGATCACACACTCACTTGCCCAACCCTCTCACTGCAGATCACGGGTGCCTGGTGTACATCTCCTCTCCTTCAAGCCCACTCTCCCAGGTTGGTGTCTGGGAAAGGCCATGATTTGCTCAACAGAAATATTCGTGACCTGGAACACTTCACATAAATTATAGTAAGCCCCACTCATCCATTGCTCCTGATGGGTGAAGAGATAGGGTACCCTGAAGGGACGGACTGTGGGTAGAGAAAGGACAAACAAATAAAAGCGGGGTTTGGGCAGGCCCTGTGTCTCTGCTGGAGATCGCCCAGTCTCTGAGCTCTTCTGTGCCCATTCTTTTATGAGGGAGGTAAAGCCCCATGATTCAGCTGTGGAATACCTCGTGCTTCTAAACAAGCCTCCCTTGACCTTCTCTAGCTAATGCTCAGGTTTTTTTCTATCTGTAAGGCCCAGCAGTAGATTATGTCTTTGTTCAGAGCTTTCACGTGTCCTACAGCAATAGCACAAAGACTGTATCTACTATAAGGCGCTCCCTATATCCCATCCTTTGACCCTCCCTTCTTCTTGCTTCCTGCTGGGTAAAAGAGAAGAAAAAAGTTTGAATCATCTCCCAGAAACAATGTCATCCCATGAATTCAACACTCCCAGTTTAAATAGCTATCCAGAATATAATAAATGTCAGACTGCCCCCAATGGATGATTTGGGCTCCTAGTAAGAGTCTCATCACAAAAACCTTTTCTTTCCATCTCTTTCCTGTACACCCACAACTCTACCGCCTCCATAGCCTGCCCTTTGGAAATACTCTTTACACCCACCAGATGCTTTTAACCCTGGTATTAGGAGGATGCAACCCAGATGGAAATTTCCAAAGACAATTTCAGTAAGTCCTCCTGAATGCTTCATTTCAACACAATGGGGCAGCAGTCTGTGAACAAGAGGGAGATAGTGAGTTTTACTGGACTCTCTGCCAGGTTGGGATGTGGAGGCTGCTAATCTGCAGGTAGACTCAGCCAGTCCCCCTGCTGCAGTGCACCTCAGTTTCCATAATGGCATAATGGAAAGAGCTCTTTGCAGTTCCTCTGGCTTGAGCACCATGAGTTCAGAATTCCATACTCTATTCTTGTTAACACTGATAACTGCAGGGACTTTGTTTCTGCTTCATGTGCCTATCATCCAGATACTAGTGTACCTTTTGGAAAGCTAACCCCAACATTCCCATCTTGTTTCCCCAAATCATGACACACAACTCCCAAAAGCATGCATGTCTAAGGAGAGCTATGGAGAAGAATCGCCTACCAAAGATAGGCATGATAGCAGTATTATGTGGCAGTGAATTAAAGGTTATTTCCTATATCAAGCCATCACTTTTTTTTTCCTTTTTTGAAGTTTATTTATTTCTTCCATGAGAAAGACACAGGTAGGAAGATTCAGGCACTCTCCAAGAGGACGTTCACACCACAATCTTCCCTCAGACTCAGTCAGCCAGGATCACAGGTGCCCAAGGAAATGAACTCAGGACTATCTTATGTGGCTTTAGTATCACAGAGCATCTTTTTACTACTGTGCCACCATGGCTGGCCAAAGTTATCAAATTTTTAAAAGATAAAATTTGGGTACCACTCATATATATATATATACACACATACATATACACACATACATATACACACACATATATACACACACACACATACACACACATGGAAAATGTTTGTACAGAGATAAAATTAGGGATGCAGATGAGAGAAAGGGAAATATTTCAGGCAATATACTCTGATAAAAAATAGAAATAATCTAATGTTGGGGGGAGGTCTCTCCTCAGTATATATTTTATTCTGGTTGTCTATTTGAACTAAGTATAGTGGTTTTATCAGATGGATTTCTCTCACATTGAAAGGTTGATACTTTTTTTTTTGTCAACATTGCTTCTTTTTTATGTTTTTATTTTTTATTTACATGTATTTATTTACATTCATCTGCTATACATCATTACAGCATACAAAATGAGATTTCCCATTTGTAATACACTGTATATTGGCTCAATCAAGCACATCAACATACATGTTATTGTCAACAAATAATTTTCCATTTCTCGTTTCCTATATATTTTGCTTTTTTTGCCAACCTTGACACCTTTCGTAATGCTGACTTCATATCCCCAAATGTTTCTGCAGTTGGCAATGACAGCAGGAAATGAAAGGAAGAACATCATGGTAAATGATGAGATGCGGTTGTAACAAATAATTTTAAGTTCTAGAAGGAAAAAGACATTCGAAGTGTTAAAAAGAAGCCAATGGGGGTAGTTGAAGCAATTTAAGAAAAGGAAAAAATAGAAGAGGCATCCTGTAAGGTGAGGATTGTGGTAAAGAGACTTGGCATTTAATCAAAAGAGTACCAACTTGTGATGCATGAGTCTCAACAAACCTCAGTAGATCCATGAGTAAAATAGGGAAACAAATAGACTTTCTTACCCTTTCCACTATAAAAGTTGCCTTGAGAATCAGATGGTTTGAGGACGATAGAGGTGCTTTGTCAACTGTACCCTTGTGAGGGATATTTTTCTTATAAAACATTGATTCCTGAATGACAAAAACAAAAGTGATTGCAAATCTCTTAAAGAATTGTGCATTCTGGAGAGGCAGGCTCTCAAGTCTCTCAATGAAATCACCACCTGTAAATGAGCCTTGTGGAAGTCACCAGGCTCAATGTGAACTAAGGTAGAGGCCTAAGGCCCTGCCTGTATTTACTGTGCTTCAAGATTCTGGCTCAGGAGGAGGAACTGGCTTGCTCTACAGATAATGGGAGCAATTGACCATCCTGCATCTCTTATCTGCCAGTCTTCAGCATTGGTTAATAAAGAAAACATGGCCTTTTCTTCCACCTGACAGAAGAGCCATTCTTATACTACCTCAGTTGTACTGTGGTAAATAATTTTTGAAGTAAAGCTCTCTTTTCATTCATCCTACCAATGACTTTGAATAATACAATCTTGTGCATGTATTTCTCACTGCTGATTGTATTAAATATAATTGGATCAAATGGATCCAATAATAAACTATTCCTGAAAGTTTTGGACAGAGAAAGAGAGGAATAGTTACAATGGCTCACTTCATGTTTGTTTAGTAGATAGTATTTCTGGCACCCTTCACCATTACCATATCTCCTTTGACCAGTGTCATATCCATAATTTCACTTTTGAAGAATGTCTATAATGCCTTAGCCTTCATGATTGTTTTTTTAGATATGCCTAGTGAGAATGCTTGTCATCTGCACTGAGAAGGACAAGTACTTCATAATACTTCTAACAGCTGGCTTGCTCTGGTAGTCAATACTTTATCAATCTAGAGACCCTGAGGTCATCAGAGAGATGTGGATTTGAGTCTTGGTTCAGCCTCTCAAAAGCTGTAGATTTCAGGAAGTTCTTTAACTGCTCTGAGCAAGCTTCCTCATATAAAGAAAATAAGAATAATAACAGAACTTATCTCATGGGTCTATTAAGAGGATAAGACAAAACAGGATGCAAAATATTTAGCATAGTCTTTGGCACAGAGTTCAGTAACACATTGTAGCTATTAGGATAGTTTCTGGGTCATTCTTGCCTGTTTTCCCTGAGAACTATACTTTGCCCCTCCACGCCTCCATTCTTTGAGATAGAGCTCTATAGAATCTATAGATGCTGTTCTGGACCCACATGTGAACTAACATACAGCTGTATTCAACCAACAGGAACAGTGGAAAGAGAATAGAGGGTAAGAGGATGAAACCAGGGCATTTCCCCCCTCCATTTGCACTTTCTCTTCCATCTTGAATGGGGTCTATATTGGTGTCTGGTCATCCTTAATTCCTCTGGTTTAGTCTAACTGGACTAATTGAGTATAGTTCCTTGAAATTCTGGCCGAATGCCTGGTAATATCACTTTTTCTCTTTTTCCTTTAATTTTAAGGATGATAGGTATTCCAGTTGTTGTTTATCCCTCTTCGTATTCTCATTTCTCCTGTCACCTGTGTAATAAATTCTCTTTGCCAGATTTCCTTTCTGTTTTCCTGGTTGGGCCTTGATTGACACAGCTCACTCTTGCCCACCCACATCTCTAGCAGACAGAAAATGTACTGTAAATAGAGTATATGTCTACATCTTTTGGATTACATTACAGAAAAGTATGTATTCCATTAATCTTAGATACATATTTATTAAATTTAATATTTGAACATGGTGATTAATCAGCTTCTGCCTGTCCTTCCTATCAAGGGTATCATCTGCTTTTGCCATTAAATCTAAGCCTAGCAAACTGGATAGGCAATACTCTCTAGTGTTATGCAGAGATCCAGGTACCAGTGACTAGGATAGAAGGTCAGAATAATCATGGGCTGTGGACTTTTCTTTTTATAGAGAGAGATTTTTGCTATAGAGTCCATGCACTCACTGGAGACACAGAAAAGCAAGAAATTACCCCCTGGGGAGGATGGCCACACCACAATCTCTTCTCCTTTCTCTTTTTGAGATTTTGAATACACAAGCACACTTACCTGGCATGAGTTTCCATTCGCCAGGTCTGGAACTCGAATATCAGTCAACCATGTGGAAATCCAGCACGTTAACCACTATGCCACCTGCTGGTCCCTGTGGACTGTCTTTTAAGCAGCTTCCTTAACATCAGAATGAAGGTTTTATGCATAGAATTTAGTTCTACATCATTTCATTTTTCAAGTTAAATAATTTTCATTTTATTCATTTTGATGAGTCTATAAGCAAATTTCTCAAAAATTTGAAAAGCCCATTCAGTGAACCCAACTTAAATTAGTGCTAGGATCATGGCACAAGATACAAGAATGTAAAAGCATTATCTAATAATACTTTATGTATATTGAGCAACATGTATTTCTTTTATTGTTTTGGGTTTTTTTTTTTTTTTTTTAGTTTTAGTTTTTGGTTTCACTTCCAGAGGGTATGAGAGAGAGAGAAAAGATATCCTACACTGAGGTGTGTTCATGGTGTATTCCTTTTCCTACATTTCTTTATACTGCTGAGTCTTGGGTCGCACATGCATACATCCCCAGTATATTTCCAAACAAGGGCTGGCCATGTGGTATCTGGTTCCCTTAAATACTAAACCACAGGGCTGGTCTTAATGTAATTTTTTACTCAGTAAAGAATGGTAAATATATTGGGGCCAGCAGGTAGCATGGTGGCTAAAGTGCTGGACTTCCACATGACCAACTGAGGTTTAAATCCTGCACCAGGAGGATTGGAAAGCATGCTGAACACATGTGCATGTGTGCCCCAAATCTCAAGAGGAGAATGGAGGAGAAAGGATTGTGACGTGATTAATCAGCTTCTGCCTGTCCTTCCTATCAAGGGTATCATCTGCTTTTGCCATTAAATCTAAGCCTAGCAAACTGGATAGGCAATACTCTCTAGTGTTATGCAGAGATCCAGGTACCAGTGACTAGGATAGAAGGTCAGAATAATCATGGGCTGTGGACTTTTCTTTTTATAGAGAGAGATTTTTGCTATAGAGTCCATGCACTCACTGGAGACACAGAAAAGCAAGAAATTACCCCCTGGGGAGGATGGCCACACCACAATCTCTTCTCCTTTCTCTTTTTGAGATTTTGAATACACAAGCACACTTACCTGGCATGAGTTTCCATTCGCCAGGTCTGGAACTCGAATATCAGTCAACCATGTGGAAATCCAGCACGTTAACCACTATGCCACCTGCTGGTCCCTGTGGACTGTCTTTTAAGCAGCTTCCTTAACATCAGAATGAAGGTTTTATGCATAGAATTTAGTTCTACATCATTTCATTTTTCAAGTTAAATAATTTTCATTTTATTCATTTTGATGAGTCTATAAGCAAATTTCTCAAAAATTTGAAAAGCCCATTCAGTGAACCCAACTTAAATTAGTGCTAGGATCATGGCACAAGATACAAGAATGTAAAAGCATTATCTAATAATACTTTATGTATATTGAGCAACATGTATTTCTTTTATTGTTTTGGGTTTTTTGTTTTTTTTTTTTAGTTTTAGTTTTTGGTTTCACTTCCAGAGGGTATGAGAGAGAGAGAAAAGATATCCTACACTGAGGTGTGTTCATGGTGTATTCCTTTTCCTACATTTCTTTATACTGCTGAGTCTTGGGTCGCACATGCATACATCCCCAGTATATTTCCAAACAAGGGCTGGCCATGTGGTATCTGGTTCCCTTAAATACTAAACCACAGGGCTGGTCTTAATGTAATTTTTTACTCAGTAAAGAATGGTAAATATATTGGGGCCAGCAGGTAGCATGGTGGCTAAAGTGCTGGACTTCCACATGACCAACTGAGGTTTAAATCCTGCACCAGGAGGATTGGAAAGCATGCTGAACACATGTGCATGTGTGCCCCAAATCTCAAGAGGAGAATGGAGGAGAAAGGATTGTGACATGGCCATTCACTTTCCCTCTTTGCCTCTCACCAGTGAGTACATGTGCCCTAAGGTCAGAAGCCTAAAATAAAAGTGAATCCATACCATTTAGGCTGTCTTTTTCAATACCAGTTGAATCCCAATAAATTAGAGTTGGTTCTCAAAATAAAACATGTAGCCATATCTTCTAGGTGTGTGCGTGTGCTTTTCCCATGACATAGTTACAGCTGTTGCCTCTCAACATCCATGTTTTCCATTGAGGAGCAACCATGAGTTTAGGGAAGATTAAGCACCCCAGATCTTATATTACTCATAAGCGACCTAACACAGTAAGAATCATCACTGTAATTATTAATTTGGGTGTTGAAAACATGAGTCTGTCAGAGGACAGCATGCCTAGGATCGGTGACATTCATTTAGGAATGGATGGGTAAGTAAATAAAGATGGACCCAAAAGTCCTGAGAAGAGATTTCCTACTGACTTTTGAGAAATAGTTTTTTGTTCTTTCTGGGTGAATTATCCAAACCATCCCTCTAGCACTTCCTGGCCAATGTAATATGAGAAGCAGCTTAATAATCTTTACCCCAAGAGTAAAACCAGACTTACAATGAAGATGAAATTGGCACAAAGAAAGACAGAGCAGAGAGATGGAAGAAAGCAACTTACTTATAGATATCCCTGAAGTACTGAATCAGATAGACCTGAAGAGCTTCCCACTTCGGGATTTCCACTTTATGGGGTCGTAAATTCCTTTGTTGTTTGGTTTAGTTTGAGAGAACTGTTTCTAAAAGCCATATTGAACAACATATGCAGCCTCAGACCTCGCTAAGTGCTACTCCACTCACTATCAGTTCTCCACGTAAAGTCTGACTCCATCTCTTAGATCACATCAGGCCCATTTTTCTTTTTCTTCATCATTCTTACTTTAATGCTCACTTCCTATAGATCTCCACCACCTCTCAGTACCTGACTCACCTTCACAGCTGAGTTTCATTTGTTTTACTGCTCTGTCTAAATCATAGCTTATCAGTCTTTTTCATATTCTAATACTCAGTAGGGCGTTCTTTAGAGAGGGGGAGAAGATAGATTCCTAGAGACTCTGATTTCTATTTTTGAGTTGCAACTGTCCAGCTTGGGGTCATACTGCCAGAACTGGCAATTCATTACTTTGTTTTTCTTCTCTTGTGCGTTGTTTTAAATGAATTTCAGAAAATTTTGCAGCTGAATGGGACCATAAAAGATGTGCTAGCCAAATCCTTGTACATAATAATCAGGAAAAAGAAGGTCTGTAAATATAATTTGTGCCGTATCTATCACACAGCTGAGGATCTTGAGGGAAGATTGTAACTTGGGTACACTGACTCCCAGTAACCCCCCCCTCTCTCACTCCATGCTTGCTTTCCCTCACAATGTAAATATTTTATGGCGGTGGGGTGGTCCTAGTTCAGAAATATCTTGTGTAGAGATCTGGAAATTGGCTGCTCCTAGACAGGAAGTCAACTATATGAAAATGTTGCTGCCTTTGTTTACCTACAGGACAAGGACCTTGTCAAGCTTCCTGACAGGTTCGAGATTTTCCCATAATTCCCCAGATCAAGAACCATAAAGATTGTCAGGTTGCCTGTGACAACAGGGAGATCAGAGTGGTACAGACTTTTAATCCAGTCAGATCCATTTTCAAGTTAATAATATGAAGTGAGTTTTCTAAGAAATTGATGAAAGAGTAACAAAGAAAATTATATAACCATCCAATCCTATTTCATCCAAAGATTCTTTTCTTTTTTTAATTTCTTTTTTTTATTAATTCACTTTACACCAACAAAAACAACAAATGAATTTTCCATCCAAAATACACTGTGCATTGGCTCAATCAAACACATCCACATACATGTTCTCAGCAAATAATTTTCCAATTCTTACGTCCTGCATACCTTGCCCTTTGTCTTGCCATCCCTGATTCCCCATCCCCCACCCTCTGCTATGTCCCATCTTCCTCTCCCATTGTCCCTGGCATCCATGGTTGCCCTCCATACCTCCCCCCCCCCATTCAATTGTTCTGCCAATTAATTAGTCTAAATAAATCCATTAGCTAGCACAGCTGACACCGTAAAAATATATGGGAGTTTATTTTCCCCATTTCTTAAGCTTTGGAAATAACAGAGAGGTTGAGCAATTTAATCAAGGTTATATAGTATAGCAGCAGCCCCCAACTTTCCCAACAGCAGGCCTCGTAGAAGACAATCTCTCCACAAATGTGATAGGGGCAGCTGGTCTCAGGACCCAAGCACACCACATCTACTGTGCATCCCATTTCTACCACTACTACACTGTAATGTACAATGAAATAATTACATAACATTAGGGGTCAAGCTTCCTTGAGAATCCAGTACCTCTGCTGATCCAACAGGAGGCAGAGTCCAGGGAGCATTGCAAGTGATAAGGAGGGGCCAAAAACACAGATAAAGCCTCATTTACTTACCAACTGCCAATCCTCCTTCCACGCCCCCTACTGTATGTCCTGGTACTTGCTCCAGTCCACACCTGGCTCTCAACAGTCCACCAACCAACACCAGTCCACGGCCAAGGGGTTAGGGACCCTTGCAGTCCAAGGTTCAGTTAAAACTAGAATTGAAGGACCAGTAAGTGGCATAGTCCATAAAGTGTTGGACTCCGACATGGCCGACTGCAGTCCAAGTCCTGGACTTGGCAGCTTAAGAATCACACTGGGCGCATGTGAGTACCTGCCCAAATTCCTGAGAGTAAATGGAAGAGAAGAGATTCTGGCATGGCCATTCCTCCTGGGAGGTGATTTCTCACTGTCTCTTTCCAGGGAATGCAGGTGCCCTGTGGCAAAAACAAACAAAACAAAACAAAGCAAAAACACTAGAATTTAGATCTCCAGGCTTTTAGTATTATTTTTGAAAGTGTCTTACAGTCTTTCATTCTCAAAGGATCAAGTTAAAAAATATAAGATATTTTTAGAGAATATAGAATATAGAGACTATAAAAATGGTGAGATCTATGAATTCAGAATAGTGTGAATATGTTGTATTCTTCTTTAACTATATGGCATTCTGCCACTTCATCAATACCATAAATATGGTGTATATGTTGATGAAGAGTTACTTTTACCATAAAATTGAAATAGGTGTATAAAAGTATTAACTTGAGTACCTTAATGAGGTACCCTTATGCCACCTGGAAAGATGGCCTACAGCTAAGCTTGGTAGGTCCTAAAAATTTACAAGCACAAATCTGGACAAGAGGCAACTCTGCATCCCAATGACATAAAAAGTCTATTTTAATAACAAGAGAACAATACTTTGTGTTCCTTCCTTCTTATTCATTTTATTTACCAACTTGTTGAGACTTCGGTTTGGAAATTAACATTTAATTCAGAGAGAAATCGGCTCACATTTGGATGTTGGATCTATCATTTAATTGGAGTACTGAGAAGAATAATAATAAATAATGTTTTTCATGTATGCAGTGACTATTCTATGCCTGAAACTGGGCAAAAAACTTTATATCCATTATTGCATTTAATCTTCATAGTAAGCCATTAGAGTTGATCTTCTTATTCTCATTTTACACATGGGAAAATTTATATTGAAAATTTGCCAGTCATATGCATACTAATGTACACACACACACACGCACACACACACACACCTCACACATAATTCTGTGGCAGAAGCTGGAATTCATATCCATTCTTAGATAATTCCAAATTTCAGGGATTTAAAACAGTATGGTATTGTTTCTTTTACTTCTGTTTCTTTTACATTCCCCTGAGCCATTCATTTGCCTTTTTTTGATTCTCAGGTTTTTGTTTGTTTTCATTAAAAAAAAAATTGCCAAGTATCGGTCACAATTACCTTGTAGGATTCCTTTGAGACATAAGTAGGATCCTGCATGTGAAATGCCTGGGCTACAGAAACAGATGAACAAAAGGCTCTTCTTTTCTGACTTCTGAATTATCAACCTTCTCTCTCCTTGGAGTTCTCCTCCACTGTTTCCTCTCCTCTCTCTTTCCTTGCCCTGCCCTCTTACTTGGGCACAGATGGCTAAGAGGCCCCATGACACAGACCATGGTTACCGCTGGCCGCACGTCTGGGGTCAAGTAATTTCTTCATTATCTCTCTCTATTGCAAATAGCTTCTGTAAGAGAAAGGGTCCATTAGTAAATATTGACGCCGGCCGACGAGGGTGGACAAGCTGTCAAACAGCTGAACTGAGGGATTGTCAGTTCAACAGGAAGAACATGGAGAGCCAATTTAAAACAAAGAAGAATTTAATGAAACTAACAGAAAAAGCAAAAACTCCTCAATAGTGAACAAAGGATAAAGTTATAGATTGTGCTAAGTTCAGAGTGAGTGTATGACTTAACAAAAGCCCACACTCTGAAACAGGATTTAATTCAAATCAATTTGCAAAGAATTTTTTGTTTTTTAAGGCTTCTGGGGCCTGCCATATCCAATGTAGGAAATCAAATATGAGCAAGATGCATGACGTTTTTCCCAAAAAGTTTGCAAACAATATGGTGGTATTTCACTACAGTTATTGAGAAGACAAGTTTTATATTTAAAAATGGCTGGATATAAAGGTTCTATGATCTTATGTTCCCAATGCAAATCTTTTTTTTTTATGCATAGAAATTGTAATGCTAACCCGGTAGGATTGAAGCCTAAAAAAGATTAAAAAAGCATATAAAACTGTCTTCAGTACATGGTAGATGCTCTCACAAACATTGATGTTTAAAACTGATAAGATATTATCTCATAACATTATAAGACAGAAATTCTAGATGTAAAAAAATGATAGGTATTCAATAATACAATCTGCTCTTTATTTCCAGGATTAGAAAATGAAGCAGGATCACTGAAATTGTTTAATGAGAAAAGGTTGTGATTTGGCCATGTTAATTTTGTAAAGACTATTACAGATGGGCAATAGTAAAAAGAAAGGTTGATAGAAGGAAAAACTTAGAGCACAAGCAAAAGAACAGTAGATTGTTTTGTTTGACTTTGAAAGTACAATGTAGTGATAGGGACTCTCAAGAGGTAAGACAGAAAATTTTGAATTTAGAACTTGGAAAATTTTAGATGCTGAAAACAGTAAGTTAGAACTAAAATATCCAGTATTAAAGTTACTATGAAGGTTCCCTTGAATAGTATAAAAATAGTATAAAAATGTCATCATTGGAGCCAGCAGGTGTTGTGGTAAAGGGCACTGGACTCCCATATGGCCAACTGTGGTTTAAGTCCCAGACCTAGAGGCTTGCTTTTTATCTTTCCTTCCCTCTCTTTCTCTTTCTCACTCTCTCTCTCTCTCCCTCTCTGGTCAAATTAAAATAAATAAATAAATAAATAAATAAATAGAGTTGAATGAAATAATTAAAAAATTTTTTCTTATAAAGTCATCATTTATTTTTTTTTCTTTTTTGGAGAGATTTTTTGCTATAGGGTGCGTGCGCTTGCCAGACAGATAGAGAGAGACAGAGAGATAGAAAGTGAGAAATCACCCCCTGGGGGGGATGGCCACGCCGCAATCCCTTCTCCTCCATTCTCTTCTCGGGATCTTGGGCACGCACATACATGCACCCGGCATGAGTTTAAGCCACCGGGTCCGGGTCTTGAACCGCAGTCAGCTATGTGGGAGTCCAGCGACATAGCCATTATGCTAACTGCTGGTCCCATAATTTAGTTTTAATCAGGCCATAGTTTCATCTTCAACATTAAGTTCTGTGGTATGATTGCAGTGGACTGAACCTTCTTTCATCCATGTGAAGATACAATGAGGAGATGGCAGTCTACAACTTGGAAGAGAGCTCTCACCACAACCCACCATGTTGGTACTGTGACCTCAGAACTGAGAGAAATAGTTTGTGTGGTTTATAAGCCACTCAGGGTTTGGTACTTTCTTATAAAAGACAAAACTCTCTAAGAGATCATTGGTTCAGACTCCCAATGATCTGTTTCTGAGACCTATGTGATAGAAGGATATCAAATAATTTTATCCCTTCTTTTCCATTATCTTCTCAGGATTTTAGGCACACATGCACATGCACCCAGTGTTCATTTCAAGCCACCGGGTCTGGGACTCAAACCATGGTTGACTACGTGGAAGTCCAGTAGCTTAATCACTATGCCACCAGCTGGCTCCTCTACCTCAGTTTCTTAATCAGTAAGATGAAATCATTATGATCCCTAACTCCTCATTCTGATTATTAAACAAGATGATATATTGCATCATGTAGAATGGAGCCTGGCATCATCATCAACTAGGTTAATTAATTATGCAATATTATTTCATAAATGATAACTGTTACCTAACGACTGACCTGGTTGTTTGGAGATGATGCTGACAACCCCATCTAATTTCTTCTTTGACAACATGTATGGCTGAGCTATGAATCCATGTTGAAACCACCACTGTACACTATATAATGGCTAAGGCTGGTATGTAATGGAGACATCACAGCGGGAATAATAGGATAGCTGAGATATTATGAGAAAGCTCTTGCTGAGAAGCCAGATCCAGGGTGGGCAGTGGCAGGAATTCGAATTCAGAGAAGTATCTGCCTTCCAAGAAAACCACTGGTTTGTTTGTTCGTGGAGGATTGTGCCCATTTGAAGTTTGGCTCTGCTAGCCATGAATTTTCCTGCTGGTGTGTCCTAATTGTGTCTTAGACACTGGATGTTCTGTGTAATCTTGCAATTTTTGCCCTCAAGCTACTAAGGCTTCACTGATTCTCTATCATTTTCCATCAAAACAGCTTTCTATGTGTCTAACCCTGAAGTCTAGATATTGACTGAATTTGATACTTTCCAGAGTTCTTTAGGCGCCCCTGATTGGAACTTACAATAACTTCTGGTTAAGGTTGAACATTTATTGCTTTCCTTATAAGAAAATAAATAATATAAAATTAACTTGCTTTAAGACATATACCCAGTTAATGGATGCACTCTTAGGGAAATCTGGTGCCCTGCTTTGCTATATGAAGTTTTAGCCCTGGTACTGTCCTGACTCTCTGTCTGCCTCAAAATATAAAAATCCTATAACATTATGTGTGGACAAGATATATAAGGATATTACTCTCAAAGTCCTACCATTTACATTGTACTTCTCAAAAAATTTAAATGGTTTTTCATTACACCTCATATAACACAGTATAGTGGGTTGTTAGTCTTACTTCAAAAGTTAGGCAACACTAGGAGAAAGAATTTGGGAAATAGGACCTATAGGATGTCTTACAAAGACTGGAACTATTTATCTGGGAGACGAGAAGGTGGGTAAGTAACTTAATAATAATCTTCAAGGGTTATTAAAAGACCAGCTGTTACCCATTCCACCTGGGGTAGTAGGAAGGAAATTGCAGTCGTGAGAATTTAGTTACAACATTATAAAGATTTTTTTTTCTTAAGCTATAAGGTCTATTAGCCACCAAACATGTTACTAAGCAAAACTGTGGACTTTTTCTCCTGGAAAGATTCCACATAGAGTAAGTATCCTAGCCAGTGGTTCTCAAGTACTACTTCTTGGACCATTAAAATCAAATCACTTGGGACATCTGTTACAAATACAGATTCCTGGACCCTTTCCAGACCAACAGATTCAGAGTCCTTGGGGATTGGGACAGGAGTCTACGTACTTGAACAATGTCCCAGGTGAATCCTATTCACAGCCACATCTGGAAACCTTTTCTTGAATGTAAAATCATTAAAATTTAAGGCAGCATGAGTGTATTGAGCACCTAGTTGGTGATTCTACCACTGCTGTTAGCTTCAGGGCATAAAGATAAAAAAAATATATAATAAAATTTTAGTCTTTTTGGAGCTTTCAATAAAGTAATTCAAGGCTAATGATAAATTATAGCAACTGTTTTGCTTTTAACTTGGTATAATTTGAGAAAAGCATCTTAATTCATTGACTTGACACCTTAAATTGTTGAGGGATTTGAAAAAAATTGTTCTATAAATACTTACAAAACTTTGAAGTAATACAGAGTATAGCTTATTTTAAAAAATAACTAAATGTTTTTTTTAAAAAATGTGTCAGAGGGGATGACAGCAGGAAGCCAATGAATGTGGAGAGGACATTACTGAGTAGGTCTCATGAGAACAGAAAATTTAAACTCAGCATTGAAAGGCAGTTAAGATATTAACGTACATACATCTTCTTAACATATTGGGTTGTCAGAAAAGTCATGATGTATTTTTTCTGTGCAAAAGTGCATCATGACTTTTCCAACAACCTAATATATTGGGGTTGGGGGGGCTACAATTTTTTAAAACACCTATTGTATATCAGGCATTTATTCATATTGAACATTTAATATCTGTAAACATTTGTAAAGGTGTGGACAGATTTTAGAGGATTTTACCATATACTAGTCACATAGGTACATTGCAAACATTATCTGGTTGAATAATGATTATTAAATCATTTTTCCCAAGTGGGATATTAGAGGATTTTGTTTTTGTTTGTTTGTTTGTCTTATTGAGAGGTTTTTGCTATAGGGCATGTGCACTTGCCAGATGGACAAAGAGAGACAGAGAGACAGAAAGTGAGAAATAACCCCCTAGCGGGGATGGCCACACCGCAATTCCTTCTCCTCCATTCTCTTCTCAGAGATCTTGGGCACACATGCACATGCGTCTGGTATAAATTTAAGCCACGGGGTCCAGGATTCGAATCGTGGTCGACTACATGGGAGTCCAACTACATAGCCATTATACCAACTGCTGGTCCTGGGAAAGTAGAGCTTTCTATGAGCCAAATAATCCTTATATTTGTATGACATGAGGAAGGATTTTGGATGAAGGGCAGAAGAAAGGAATGAAAGAAGGCAAGAAGGGATATTCTTTTTTTTAAAATTTATTTACTTTTATTCATTCATTCATTTTAATTTGACCAGAGAGAGACACAGAGAGAGCGAGAGAGGGAAAGGAAGAAAGCAAGCCGCCAGGTCCGGGACTCAAACCATGGTCAGCCATGTGGGAGTCCAGCACCTTAACCACCATACCACCTGCTGGTCCCCAGAAGGGATATTCTCATGGAGGCAGAAATTTGATGAAGAGCACATAATACTGAAAACCTCGTTAGTTTGAGTAGATAATGGGAGCTCAGTTGTATTTATAGGTACTGTTTGTTTATATAATTGACTTTTATTAATTGATTAGTGAGTCATAAGCAGGTGGTTCATGCACATTTCAATGATGTGCTATAAAGAAAATGTTTATCTATCTCTTCCATGAGAGAAAGAGATAGAAACGGGCACTCCCAATATTTGGTCTCACCCAGTCAAGTTCATGGGCAAACATTGGTGCCCAGCATGTACGCGGAAACTTCAGGACTTTCCCCTGTAGCTTCAGTGTCAGAGAGCTTTGTGTCACCACTATGGCATCCCTCAACGATGAGGGTTTTTTTTGTTTTGTTTTGTTTTGTTTTTTTTAAGTTCTTTTTCTTTTTATTTATTTCTTCCATGAATGAGAGAATGAATAAGAGAGAGAAAGAGACAGACAGAATCCACGGCAGGTTACCAATGCTTCAACTCATCCTCAGTTTTCAGCTAGCCCTGGATCACGGGCATATTTGCAACCAGTAAAATCAGTATCAGGACTTGACTGAAACCTTCTCATGTAGAAATACAGAGTGTTGAGTTTTACCACTACACCACCATCCAGACCCTAGATACTTCTTTTAAAGGACTTGGAGAATGCATATTAGTCCAGTTATATACATACATAGTTAGTATAGTTAGTAAATTTATACATAGTACAGTAAATGTTCAACTACTTAGAAAATACTTTAAAACTTTATAAGTAGGTGAACAATTCCTTGTTAAGAAATCTTCATAAAATATTTTTGCTTCTTCATTTTATGTTCACAGGATGAAAGGACATCCTCCATTCCTAAAGTCTTGGGTCACAGGTATGTCTGTCTCAACTATTAATTTAAAATCTTGATGAAATGATCAAATCCTATTTACTTGTCCATGGATGACAAAAATTCATAATGCAGTAATGCACAGTAGTTAGGGACTTGGGCTTACTACCTGTTAAACTTAAATTCCAGTCATTGTTCTGCCACTAAGAGCGATGGGCCTCTGAAGAAAAGCTATTTGCCTTTTTGAGAGCCATTTGTCTCATCTATAAAATTAGGGTGTTTCAGTGAGGATTAAATGAAATAATGCATAAATAATTTCACATTGAACAAGTATGTATTGTGTGATGTAATAATAAAGCCACCTCTAATTCTTTCTGAGGTATTAGATGCTTTCCTATGCTCAGACAGACTATCTACTCTGGTCACAAGAGAAAAAGTTCTGAGTTAACTGGGTTATAAAACTCTATCTCAGTTGAATAATCAAAATGTTCTGTTTCATGGAATCCTCACAATTTGGAAACTGTTGTAAAGTTAAAGTTTCTTACTTCCTCTATTCTAAGCTTGCTTCAGTCTAACAGCCTGTAGAGGGAAGAGGGTTTGTCTGCCTCTTGTTCTTTGTCTTGCTTTTTAAATACCTCATGATTGGAGCAAGCATTCAAGTGGACAGGGCAAGAAGCAAACACAAAAGTTTCTCTTTGCACTAGTTGGTGATCTAGTTTCAGTATTCTTTTTCTTTTTTTTTTTTATAAGTTTTTGCCTTAGGGGAGAGAGAGATAGAGACAGAGACAGAGAGAGTGAGAGAGAAATTGAGAAATCACCTCCCAGGGGGATGACCATTCTGCAATCCCTTCTTCTGCATCCTCCTCCCAGGATCTTAGGCACACATACCTAGCATGATTTCCAAGTCACTGGGTCTGGGTCTTGAACCATAGTCAGCCATATGGGAGTCCAGCCACGTAACTGCTATACTATCTGCTGGCCCTGGTTCCACATTCTATGTGCATGGCAGATGCTTAATGCTATTCATATTCTTCATGGATTATTCTGAAACTAACACCCCCAATACTTATCTCTGAACTCAAGTCTTCATAATTCATTTCTATTTTAGATTACCTCTTCTAAATCTGTACACAGCCTTCAGGTATGCAGAGGTTATGTTGCTCCATGTAGCTCTCTTGTACACTGCTTTGTACACTGCTAAGCAACTCCAAATAACACATTTTTATCAAATAGCCCATAGCGGGCTTAGGGAAAAGTCGTACAACTTTCGCTCTAGCAGACCTAGGTAGGGCAGTCATTCCTAAAGCCACAACTCTCTACTTTGAAAACATAGGTCACTTAATCCAGGCTTCTGATTTTATATTTCCCAGATATGGCTCAAATATTATATAATAAGAGGGATATTCAAAAAGTCCCTCAAAGGTTTTCCAAAAAGCCCCATGTACTGGTGTGAGGTGAATAGGATCATTTCTCAGTTGTCTTCTGGAAGGGGTGTGAGACAAAGATACATCTTCAAAATGATGTTTTCTTCACTTCCAATTGCTATATATGTATATATATATATTCTTTTTTATTTTTTAAGAGAAAGTTTTGCTCTAGAGAGTGTGCACTCACCAGAGAGAAACAAAAAGAGAAGTCACCCTCCAAGAGGGATGGCCACACCACAGTCCCTTCTCCATTCTCCTCTCAGGATTTTGGGTATGCATGACATGTGCCCAGCATGAATTTTAAGCCATCAGGTCCTGGAGTCCATGGCTGTGGGAGTCCAGCAATGTAACCATTAAACCATCTGCTGGTCCCCCAATTGCTTTGTATTTAAGTGAGATATAACAGTTAAGGAATTATTATGTAGGTTCTTATTCATTATTTTAAGTGTTTATTTCCTAGCCTAGTGTTTATTTTATTATTTTGGAATATGCCTCAGCTGAAATGTACTCTAATATATGTAGAAGTGATAATATACTATCTCATCATATTAGACAGCGAAAGGCTTATGTCTAGCTGAAATTTCTGTAACTTTATAATATTCTTCACTTATAAGAAGCATATACATACATGTGCAGTTTGGGATGACATGCTGTACAAGTGGTATTGGTAATCTGAAGTTTTTGTAAAAGGAAGTTTCAAGATGAGCAGAGATCATAGAGGCATCTAATTTATGCTCCCAATATTAGGCCACATGGTATAAAGACAGTTTAATGGCAGCCAAAAACATGCACATCACTGTAGTAATGATTACTGTAAAATCCTCATGCATAGCATATTTTATCAGAAATACTTCAAGTTATTTTAGTTTCATGTAAAAAATTTTAGTAAAATTTAACTTGGATAAGAACGCTTGCTTTCTTCTTTTCCTTTCTTCCTTTTGTTTCTTTTTCCTCCTCCCTCCCTTCTTCTCAGCACTAACTTCCTACCTTTTCTCCCAGCCATCCTTCTCTTTTTCTTCATCTATTCCTTCCTCAAACAATTAGCACAAAAGCCATTAAGTAGATAGATCAAGATCTGCATCTTTCAGAAAGGAGGTCAATGCCTGAGAGCTATGTTAGATCCTGAACGAGTATTTGAGGGACAGTGGCTGGTGTTGGTGTGTACCTGTGCATACGTATTTATATACATAAATATCCTAAACCTGTCAACTGGGCAGTGAGGACTAAGGACACAAAATCCCATAGCATGAACAAATCTAAGACCTAGATCTTTGTCTTCAAATGACGTTATTCAATAAAAGAGTCAGGAATCTTTAAAGAGATGACTAATTTCAATGCTTTTGGAGTAAAATCACAAGAGTCCCTTATATCTCAATGTACCAGAAAATACTTAAGTGCAAAGAATAATGGGGGCATATAAACCAGCCTGAAGAACCTCCCATTGAAATAAGTCTGGCATCAGATAAAATAATGACAGTAATGGATTATAACCATTGAGTAAAATAGGCACCTATCAGTCTATTCTGATATGGATAAGTGAATACATGGGGAGACATCAATGGCAACTAATAAATGAAAAAAGAATAATGGGCATAGAAAAATCACCATTTGGCAACCATAGTTAGAGTTCATTTCTCCACCTAAGAGCTATGAACATTAAAATTAGTATGTGAAGTTCAATAAGGAATAGAATGTTTTTACAGTCTCATAATAGGTCCTCACATAATACTTACTGTTATAAAAGTAATTTTACAGTGGATAAGCTAACAGACAATCTAAACAGGTGATCAAAGTTAGTATCATCATTAGTAGGACAAAGAGAAATTATGTACCACTTGACAAGATACAACCAGAACACAGGGCTTCATTTTTTTTTTTTGTATTTTTGCCAAGATCCCATAATTTAAATCTGATCACAAGAAGATATTAAATAAATTAAAATTGAATGACATTGTTAAAAAAAAAATTGTCCTATGGTCGTCAAGTGTCAACCATTAAGGATAAGAAAAGGCCAAGGGATCACTCCTGATTGCAGGATACTAAAAAGATATGGCAGTGAATTCCAACACATGATCTTGGACCTTGTTTCTGTAAAAGATATTGTTTGGAAATCAAAGATATCAGAAAGGAGACATGGAACTGGGTGCTAATAATGTATCTGTAAAATTCCTAATTTTGTAGATGGTTGCTGTAGTTGTACTAGAAAATGTCCATGTTTGTAGGACTTACACCGTAAAGTGTTCAGGAGTGATAGAGTATAATATCTAAAATGCACACTCATTTACTTCAAGAGAGAAAAATGTGGGACCAACAGATGGCATAATGGCTATGCCACTGGACTCCCATATAGTCAACCGCGGTTCAATTCCTGGACCTGGTGGCTTAAAAACACGCTGGGTGCGTGTGCATGCATGCCCAAGATCCCAAGAAAAAAATGGAGGAGAGGGGATTGCGGCAAGGCCATCCCCTTGGGGGATGACTTCTCGCTTTCTGTCTCTCTGTCTCTCTTGGTCTTTCTGGCAAGTGCATGCACCCTATAGCAAAAACCTCTCCAAAGAGCGAGAGAGAGAGAGAGAAAGAGAGAGAAAGAGGAAAATATTTCATACTAGTTTTATAAATTTCCCAGAGGCTTAAAATTACTTCAAATTTTAAAAATATAGAGGAAAAGTTAAAAGTTTCACAATTACTTTCTTTACTAATATCAATTACACTATTGTTCCAACCCAATAGAGCAATAGATGGCATCTTGTTACGGAATGGAAGCAGTAGGCAGTTGAATGACTCCTTTAGATTCTCCATATGCATAAGCTAATTTACGTGCACAGAGTACTTGATAATTTGTTTGATTTGGGATAAATAAATATTAGCGATCTATGCCAAAGGGGTATGAACCATGAGCTGAATGCACAGGTCATTTCATAAAAGGGAAAGAAAAGAAAAAAAACAAAATCCAAAGCATCATTAAGGTGGCCTAATGTGGAATAGTGATGTCATCAAATATTGGAAGCACTTTTTGATGGAAAAGTGATGTACTTAATTCTGTAGGAACAGAAGATAAAACAACTGATTAAAGATTGTAAAGAATACCAATTTTAATTCATAAGGAGATAACAATCCATGCTGAAGAAATGTAGTGTTTAGTGAGATAGTGAGTTCTCCATAGCAAGGTCGGCTCAAGTCCAGTCTGAGATAACTTATTAAGGATGAGGCAGAACAGATATTCAAAGCAGGAAAAAAGGAAGGGATGATTTCTGAATCCTCCTCAAACTGAAATACTTAACATCTAATGATTCTACAGTATGAACAATGGAAGGTAGAATTAGACCAAGCAGATGTGCTCGAGGAAGGTCGCGTCTTAAATACGTATATGTTTATTCTCACTCATGAACATTTCAAAGGTTTTCCCTTTTGAAGACATAAGTAAAAATTTGAAATGTGTATTTCCTGTCCTGGAGGTTCAATAACCATCTCATATTGATGGGTCTGACTTCAAGTGGGAAAAATAAATCCTTCCGTACTGTCAACACATAACTAAAAGAATGAATTTTAAAACACTGACTGATCATCACTTCATAATTGAAAGATGGGCCTATTAAGGGGACACAGCAGGCCTGAAGAATTCGTGTGATCATTTGCACAATTGCTAATTTTGATATGTGGCACTTGAAATCTGTAAACATAATGTGACCAGGGCCAACATGATGAACAATGCTTAATTCCCCCAGGGGGCCTATGCCTCAGTGCATCAATGCCAGGAGCGCCATTTGCTGGGGTTGAGTGATGAAGTATCCATTCTCTTTTCTTGTTAAACTCATGGCAGAGCCACTCTGAAATGCCAGAGTGCTGTGTTTACAAGGACAACCATCTCGTTCTCCAGAGGAAACAGCTTTCTGTGGATTACGTACCGATGTATATGTGAAGCTCCGGGCAAAATAGTTCACTTCTCTGGTCTTCGTTTCCTTTCTTATAATATAAGGAATTTGAAAAAGAAAGACTCATTTCTCTAAAATGACTCTGCTTGGCAGGTACTGCGGTGTGAGGAAAAGAACTTCATCTTCTAATTCAGGGAGACAAAGCTTCAAATCCTGCCTCAGCCCCTTGTGATATTGAAGTTTCTTGACTCTCTGAGCATTACTTCTCACGAACATAAAAAAACGAGCATAATAATACCTTCTTTACAGTGTGTTGCATATGCCAGATTGCACACAGGCCTCAGTAAATATTTTCTTCATAGCCAAACTTTGTATATGTAATTTAATGTATGCCAATAGGTGCATAATCAAGTAATCATATTTATGCACATAGACCCTCCCACACACACACACAATTAAGTCCAAAGATAATGGAAACATAGTCAAGCAATTAAAAGGTACCAGAAGATTTGAATAAATATTAATTTTTCTATACCAAGAACACAGAGCCCCATCATCATAAGGTGAGTATTATAGACTGAATTTTGTCTCCTCCTAAAAATTATGCATTAAATTTCTAACCCCCAATGTGATGGTATTTGAATGAGGCCTTAGGAAAGTAATTAGGCTTGGTGGAACCTATACAATACAACTGTTATCCTTGTAAGGAGAGTAAAAGACCAGAGTTCTCTTTCTATGATATAAAGACACAGCAAGAAGGAAACCATCTGCAAGCCAGAAAGTGGGCCTTACCAGGAACTAAACCTGCCGGTGTGTTGACCTTGGATTTCTCAGCCTCTTAAACTGTGAGAAATCAATGTCTGTTGTTTAAACTATCCAGCCTATAGTATTTTACGGCAGTATGAGCTGACTAGGACCACAAACATTCAGTGAATGTTTGTCAGATGAATGCATGAACAAAAGGACCATATGAGAACCGTACTCTCAAAGTGAAGATCCATAGCTTTAATGCAAATTGTAGAAAAATAAATTTTTCAATAAAGATGCTAACCTGCCATCTGCCTTGCATGTATGCTGCTTTTTTTCTTTTCCTCTATCTCCTCCTTCTCCTTCTTCCTCACTCCATCTGGTTTGTTATAGCAATTTAATAGAAGAAAATATTCCTCCTGGAATGCTGTGAGCTAAGTTCCACCTATCTCTATATGGAAAGGTCCATAAGTCCATATGCAACCCAACATAAGTTTCTTATAAGCATTCACTGAAATAAATTCATCAGAGCCATCCTTTTGCACACATTAGAAAGATTCTGTTAACTCCAAAGGGAATGTAAATGCAGAGATAGATCTTGAAAATATAGGCATTTTGTATGACTGTTCTCAAATTCTTTTGGGAAAGATAATGAACTAAAATGTTGGGGAATATTCCAATTTTCTCAAAAGCAAGAAAAAAGAGAATTGAATAAGTTAGAAGGAATGGACATTTTTTAGAAAGGTACAGTATTTGATGTTTTAACAAATCAAATAAAAGCCCACAAATTGAATGGAATAGCTTTTGTTAATGCTGAAACTTACAGGGCCAGTTAGACCTCATTAAGAGGTGATGGGAACTATGCAGATGAGATCAAGTTTGGTAATTGGCTGGTTCTGAATCCATTAGAAAGGTTATGGGGTTGTTTGGGTGGGTTATGTTTTATAAAGGGATGATTAGAAGTATATTAATGGGCCAATGGGTTATAAGGCTGGGATTGATTTGGTGCTATAATGTCTAGGATAGCATGAGACTGAGGACAAGGTTATGTGGATAGGATTAGATTTGGGGAATAGGTCAGTTATCATATTAGATGGAACAGAGTTATAAAAATGTGTCCTGTGTTTAACACTAATGAGAAAACGAGAATATATTTAGACTTTACTTACATTCTTAGCACTTCAAATACCCAACGTCTTTTTATGTAAAAATGACTGCCCAGAATTTATGTGGGATATGGCCCAAGATCTCACAGGTAAGTTTAGATCGGAATCAAATCCATCAATTCCTAGAAGAAGGCAGTTTTCACTGATGTGTTACCAACATACTAAAAAATGCACACTGGGACCAACAGCATAATGGTTATGTTTCTGGACTCCCACATGGCTGACAGCAGTTCAAGGCCCAGACTCAGTGGCTTGAAACTCATGCCGGGTGCATGTGAGTGCATGCCCAAAATCCCAAGAGGAGACTAGAGGAGAAGGGATTGTGGCACGGCCATTCCCACAGGGGAGTAATTTCTTGCTTTCTGACTCTCTCTGCTTCTCCAGCTAGTGCATGCACCCTATAACAAAAATCTCTCTCTCAAAAAAAAAAAAAAGTAAATAAAGAATGCACACTGGAGAAAGGAAAGATACGAGGAAGGTTGCCAAAATTTCTCAGGAGTAGGTTTCAAAAGGAAATAACATTTGAGCACAGTCACAGAAAGTTGAATACACTTGTCACAGAGGTGTTTATAGAAAGATTAAAAGGCAGTCTAGGAAGAGCTTGGTCTGTGAAAACATGTGAGCCTGATAAAAGGTATCAATGGGAGGGCCTATATACATCTGTGTTAAGGAGAGCTGGAAATAAGAAAAGGACTGCTATAAAAACGTGTATTTCTGTGTGTACTAAAGGATTAGGCAAAAGAGGATGGTAGGAGCTGGTGTTGGAGGAAGAAGTGTTATAGACTGTGCTGATTAATCAATATGGCCTTGATCCTTTCTGTCATCTGTTCCAAAATGTATCCTCCAGGAAACAAATATTATAAGCATTCATGCACGCACGCACACACACACACACACATACACACAAATAAAAAAATGATGCATGTTCAAACTTGTTGGTAATGCTAGCTTTTTTTAAAATAAAAAAAAACATTTTTCCAGGACTCGAACTGCAGTCATTTGCCATGTGGGATCCAGTCACCTTAACCTTCGCACCACATGCCAATGCTTAGCTTTTTTTTTTTTTTTTTTTTTTATTTTAATGGATGCTCAGTTCACTTTAGAATTTGAAAGTCACGAAAAGTTCGGCAGTTGCAAAAATGTTATTTCTTATACCACCATGTTTTTGGTCTTTTGATCACAGGCATCTTTTTTTTTTACTAGCTTAAACCTCAAACAGGATGGTTACTAATATCCTTTTAAATAAATGTTCTGGGAAAACACTGTACTAGTGAAAAGAAACCCTTTATAGTAACGACTAAGAAAAAAGACATGGGGATGCTTAATTTTCTCATTTTACAAAGAAGATATGATACTGAAGGATAAGTTACAGTAAAAAAAAAAGGGGGGGGAGGAGTAATGTTGAAATACAAGAGTCAGTTTGAATTACCTATCATTCAATAGGTATATGACCTTCAGAAAAATAGGATCTCTGTGTGTTTCAGTTTTTTTTAAGTATATTACCAAGATAACCAAGTAATTGAAGAAGATTAAATAAGATAATGCATGAAATGATGAATACAGAGCCTGGCACTTAATAAGATCTGGATCAGTTATAAACTGCCACAAGTCTAGGCTTCTCCACTGTTTCTGGTCCTCTGGCATGCTTAATTCACCCTGTTGTTCCCTGGTTCCAGTGTGGGGGCTCTGCCTCACACTATGTCCAGGGATTCCCTTTAAGTCTATTGTCATCTTTGGAGACATTATATAGTAAGACATTTTTATAAGACAGACCAATGGTAGCAGAGTAAAGCTCATGGACTAGGTATCATTTTCCTTCTTGTTTGTTGAATAGTGAATTAGATTAGGTGCTCATCTGAGAAGTCTGAGCATCTAACTGATATAAGAAGCAGATTTTTGAGTTGCAAGAGTCTTAATCACATGAAAAAGGAGCTACCAGTTCACAAATAGATCATGTCAAGAAAGTTGATGTACTCCAACATGGGCTTCTAGGAGCATTGTCTAGATAGACTTCATGCTCGTTTCTTCCTGGACATTTGGTCCCCTTGGGGTCTATTGCATCAGTGCTGAACAACTGCCTGATATTCAGCCTGCTTAAATATCTCTCACCATGTTCACCTGACTTCCTGCCCAAGAAACTTTTTTCCTGTTAAGTTTACTTATTTATCTAGTTCCATGAATGAGTAAGAGAGATAGCTCTCCTGTAAGGACTTCATGTCATGACGCACCCTTAGTTTCAGCTGGCCCAGATCAAAGGCAAAAGTATGTACTCCCAGAATACTCAGGGAGCTCCTGGGATGGAAACCCAGGATTTTTCCATGTGAATTCAGTTGCACTGTGAATTCACTGCACCACCCCTTGGTTTCCCACTTTTATTAATTCAAAGACTTTTCACAATTTTTTTTTCTTTCCCTCAAATTACCTTTGGTGGCCTATCAGAAGGTCTGGATATGAACCAAGATCAAATAATTAGTAACAACTAATATACTTTCCCTCCTCTTCCAAGGGTTGACAGGATTACATTTAAGAAGAAGATGAAGGGGGCCAGCAGATAGCATAGTGGTTGCATTGCTGGACTTCCACATGGTCAACCGAAGTTTGAGTCCCAGAGCTGGTGGCTTGAAATCCACTCTGGGTGCAGGCACGTGCTTGCCTGAGATCCCAGGAGAATAGAGGAGAAGGGATTGCTTGTGGTGTGGCCATCCCCCTTTGGGAGTGATTTCTCCTTTCCCCTCTCACTGTCTCTGTCTCTCTCTGGAGAGCACATGTGCCCTAGGCAAAAACCTCTACAAACCAAAAAAAGATGAAGAAATGTAATCTACTCTTCTTGGGAAGAGTTACAGAGCTCTGAATTATTTCTGAGTAAGTTTCTCACCCGTTTCTTTTATCCCTTTGCCTCTACTCTCTAGTAATAAAGACACAAGTTTCCACCCCTTTAAAAAAAAAAAAAGCTAAAAATTGAGATCATTCTTCATTATTATTACTTGGGTTTAATAATATTGAAGAAACTAGATTACTCTTAACTTTTAAATATATTGGGTCATCAGAAAAGTCATGATGTGTTTTTCTTTGCAAAAAAGGATCAGGACTTTTCTGATGATCCAATAGATCTTAACTGTTCTTACATACAAAAGAAGAAAGAAGGGAAGAGAAAGAGAAAAAGAAAGAAGAAATGAACTAGTCTTACCTTTCTCTCATTCTTTCGTTTCTTCTCTTCCTTTATACCTGCTTTTATTTTATTTTTTTTATTTTTTATAATTATTCATTTATTTCATTCCATTTGTCCTTATTATTTTTTTTAATTTGACCAGAGAGAGAGAGAAAGGGAAAGTGAGAAACCAAGCCGCCCAGTCCAGGACTAGAACGGAAGTTGGCCATGTAGGAGTCCAGCTCCTTTATGCACCACGCCATCTGCCAGTCCCTGATTTTTTGGTTTATTTAACTTTTCTCTGTCATTCTTCATAGTTTCCTTATCAGTTTCAGATAGTTTTCTCCCTGCCACTCTCTCAATACTCTGTACATGTTTATGTTTTTTTCTTACCACAGATGTAGTGAATATATTTGTGACTCTCTAATTTTTAGACTACTCCAAGAAGATAATCTTTTTGCATGAGTGTCCAAGATACTGAGAGGAGAATGGAAGAGAAGGGATTGTGGCGTGGCCATCCTCCCTGTGTGTGTGTGGGGGGTGATTTCTTGCTTTCTGTCTCTGTCTCTCTGTCTGTCTCTGTCTTTCTAGTGAGCGCATGTGCCTATAGCAAAAACCTATCCAAAAAAAAAGAAATATACAATAACTTTTTTTGAACTATCGTCACTTTACTGCACTATAGATTATTTGAACATATACCTTTATGTGTGTCTTCTACGTAGTTGTAATTTGAGAGCTGAAGAAATTGATCTGCATTGTCTATTTCTATTAAGACACTATACTATGTGCTCTATGATTAAAAGCAAACACTTAAGCAAAACTATTACAAATAATCTTTAGTTGAACTCATTCAGGAACCTGTCTTTGTTTCTGTGTGAATGTGAATCTAACAGACTTTTTAATGTTTGAAAACAACACTTGATTTGTATGCTGAAGGTGGCGCTGGGGTGAATGGCTTTCATTGTGTTAGAAATCTGTGAAAACGCGGGGTTTGGATGAGGACAACTGACAGACCCTTAACTAGGAAATCACAAATGGGTGCCACCATAATAATCAGGTGTATTTATAAACCAGGAACAACTTCCCCAGCAAGACTGCTTTCCCTCACCTCCCGTTACATTATTGCTCCCTGCCAAGGTTGTCAGCTTATCTCACATTGCTAATTAACTGCACCACACAAAGCAGGTGGAAGGCGGAAGGAAACAACCCACAATTTTCCTTGAAATCTTTCCTGCCTATGGTCCCTGGACTCTGGATTCATTCTGCTTGATGTGCTCCCTACCTTCCACACTGACAGTTCACACATGCTCACACCTGGACGGGAAAGGAGGGGGAGGCAGGGAAGAATGTCCTGTCCAGAGTGGATAAACAGTGGAACCCATCTGGGAGGTTTACAAGAGAGAACCTTTCAGATTGACTCAAGAACTAAACTGAATGTGAAAAAGACGAAGTAGGAAAGCAAATAAATACACTCTTAAGCCTGTTAAGTAAGCCCCACCATGACGTTCTCTACAGAGAATAGTTTCCCATTAGAATATATTTTCCTTTGGGAAATTTATGAATCTGTCCAACTCTCCATTCATACACACAAGGTGGTTTTATCAGCCTTCCGCTTTTCTTGATGTTCAACATCACCTCTCTAGATTAAATCACCCTATCTCTCACCTTAATTTCTGCAAAAGGCTTTTTCTGCACCATGAATCCACAACAACTTGCTTGTAGAAATCCAATTTTGTTTTGGATTTTACTTTTCCACTCCTGCTACCTAAAACTCTAAGTTCCCATTAACATTAGGACAAAATCGTAAAGTCATAATGACTCACAGTGCCCTGCAGAACTGACTGCTCCCTACCTTCCCAGCCTCCTTCCATGCTGCTTTGTAGCAGTTCTTGGCAAACCCATCTTTGTCATGCTTTTGGCCCTGCCTGAAACCTTCTTCCTTCCCAACATCTGGCATCTGCTTAGCCTACAGGTCAAAGTCTAAATATTACTTTATCATCAGTAACATTTAATTTTATTGATTATGTATAATAACAAATTTAAATCAGCCTCTCCAGTTACATTCTGAAATTTTATGGTTTTATTTATAACATTGCTCAAAATCTGTAATTACACGCCTATCTGCATATCTTTAAAAAAACATCTATTTTCTATCAGTAGACCAGTGATCATCAACCAGAGGTAATTTTCCAACCAAGGGAGATTTGACAATGTCCAAGAACATATTTTGCTGTCAAAATTATAGAGAGCATGGGGTGGGGGTATATTCCTGGATTCTACTGCGTACAGTCTAGGATGCTGCTCGGTATCTTTAATGCACAAAATAGTCTCCTCCAACAAGCATTATCCAGCTTAAAGTAGTACTGTCTTCAAGAGCTGAGAAATACTGGCCTAGACTATTCTAGCACAAACCATGTCTGTCTTAAACATTTTTGTTTCCCCAGAGCTTAAACATTTCTTAAGACATACTGTGTTTAAACAATGATTGGAGGGAACTAGCAGTTAACGTAATGGCTATGTCGCTGGACTCCCACGTAGTCGACCGCGGTTCCCGCCCAGACCCAGTGGCTTAAAACCCACGCGGGGAGCGTGTGCGTGCCCAAGATCCTGAGAGGAGAATGGAGGAGAAGGGGTTGCGGTGTGGCCATCCCCCCTGGGGGGTGATTTCGGTATCTTTAATGCACAAAATAGTCTCCTCCAACAAGCATTATCCAGCTTAAAGTAGTACTGTCTTCAAGAGCTGAGAAATACTGGCCTAGACTATTCTAGCACAAACCATGTCTGTCTTAAACATTTTTGTTTCCCCAGAGCTTAAACATTTCTTAAGACATACTGTGTTTAAACAATGATTGGAGGGAACTAGCAGTTAACGTAATGGCTATGTCGCTGGACTCCCACGTAGTCGACCGCGGTTCCCGCCCAGACCCAGT
The DNA here is from genome assembly GCF_000334495.1 of Tupaia belangeri chinensis. Classification (NCBI taxonomy): domain Eukaryota; kingdom Metazoa; phylum Chordata; class Mammalia; order Scandentia; family Tupaiidae; genus Tupaia; species Tupaia belangeri. The sequence continues at coordinate 1,068,783 of NW_006201854.1, read as the reverse complement.
GGCTTAAAACCCACGCGGGGAGCGTGTGCGTGCCCAAGATCCTGAGAGGAGAATGGAGGAGAAGGGGTTGCGGTGTGGCCATCCCCCCTGGGGGGTGATTTCTAGCTTTCTGTTCTCTGTCTCTCTCTGGCGAGCGCACGCACCCTATAGTTAAAAACCTCTCAAAAAAAAAAAACAATGATTGGATAAACATATATACCATGTGTTTAAGCAACAATGATTGGATAAATGTATATACCACATTACAAGCACAAGCTGATCATTCACTGATTAATCATTAGCTAAATGTCAATGACATTGTATTGCCATAGGTAATAAAATGAGACAAAGTTGGGCCAGCAGATGGCGTAGTGGCCTCTGGCAAGTCCACATGCTCTATAGCAAAAAATCTCTCTAGAAGGAAAAAAAAAGCAGAAAATGCAGGGTGCCTGTGCATACATACTCAAAAAAGTTCCAAAAGGAGAATGGAAGAGAAAGATTACAGCATAGCGATTCCCCGCTAGGGGATGATTTCTCATTTTCCCTCTCTCTCTGTCTCTAGACAGCACATGTGCCCTATGGCAAATATCTAAAAAAGAAAAGAAGAGGAATAAGAAAACAATTAATTAAAATAGAGGAAGATTATAATGTGCCACACATTACAGTATGTGTGTGTGTGTATGTATATACATATATATATAGATATACATATAAAATTAGTTAAGTATCATAGAGAGTGTTCATGAGAAAATACAATACAAATCTCCCACTCATTCAATAAATATCTACTGAGGGTAAGTTTTGGGAACGTGTCAATGAACAGGACAAACTGAACTCTTGTTCTTTTTTGGGGGGGGCGAGGGGGAGAGATTTTCACTATAGGGCGCATGCGCTCGCCAGACAGACAGAGAGAGACATAGAGACTGAAAGTGAGAAATCACCCCCCAGGGGAGATGGTCATGCCGCAATCCCATCTCCTCCATTCTCTTCTCGGGATCTTGGGCACGCATGCACATGCACCCGGCGTGAATTTTAAGCCACCGGGTCCGGGACGCGTACCGGGGTCCACTACGTGGGAGTCCAGTGACATAGCCATTACGCTAACTGTTGGTTCCCATGAACTCTTGTTCTAATGGAACTTACATTTCAAAGGGGAAGGCAGATATTCAGAGGAACTCTTAAAAATCACAAAGACCAATGCAGATGAACTAAGTACTATGAAACAATTAATATGATAATAAGGTTAAGTATAATAGCAGGAGGAGTCCACTTTAAATACCATAATTAGATTAATTCTTTATAAGGAGGTAGGATTTTGTAGGAGGTTTGAGTGTTGCAAATTGGGAAGATGTATAAAATGTGAATAAAATCACTTTCCAAACAAATGAAAAAGCACATGTAATGTCTCAAATGTAGCAAAGATCTTTGTATGAGGAAGGACGAAAAGGAGGTTGATGAATCTATGACTGAATAAGATTCAGAGAAAATACCAATGAAGTTCGAGGTATAAGAAAACTATGAAAGTTCTTTAGGCTATGATAAAATGTATGAATTTTTACTCTAGCAACTATGAAAATCCACTTGGATTTTCTAAAGTTAAATTTGTATTTTAAATGGTCACTCTAGCTGTTTCATGAACAACAAAAATGAGAAGCATGGAATCAGATAACATTATTAATGAGTCATTTTAGTGGTCCATGAGAAAGGTGAAAATGGCTTTCACATGATTGTAAAGTGCAGAACAAGGCACATAAATGGGCTAGAGATGTTCTTTGAGTTATTACAGACAAAAGTTTGTGATGAATAAAATGCAAGAGATGAGGGGAATTGGAAAAAGCAAGATAATGCCTAAGTGTAGGTCACAGCAAAGTACTGTAGGGAGAATTATGTAATTTAGCAGAGAAGACTGGGTGACAAATAGCACCAACATGTTTTCCTGGTTTTGGTCAAGTACTGTGATTGGACATAGCATGACTTTAAGATTAAGTAAGAAGGTAGCAGTAATGATAACCCTTACGTAGTAAAAAGATAGTCAACATGGTCCCTTGTACCCTTGTCTTTTTTGTATGTGTGACCCTTTTAACCTTCATCTCAACCCTGTATGTAATACCAGACCAGTCTTTCCATTTTACAAAAGAGGAAATCAAAATAGAGAGAACTGAAGTAATCCGTCTTAGGTCAAACAGCAAATTTGGAAGTGGAAATAAAAATATGAATAAGACAATTGTATAAATGAATCTGTAATTCAGAGCTTCATTTTAGACTGAATATGTCAGCTTATGATAGCCAAAGATGACCAAAATATTTTATGTTTATATAAAAGTAGATTAGCGAATAAATGAATAAATTGAACATTTATGCTTTGATAATGTGATTAAACACTGTAAAGAAATATGGAAACACATGAATGATTGAAACTAGCTTCTACAGAAAATATATATTATATAATACTAGAACAATTAGCAAATGTAAGGAGTCTTCAAATTTCCAGGCTTTGAATGTAAGTATAGATCATTTTGTTTTATGTATTTATCCTGTTATCTTTGAGAGTCTTTGTGGGGGAAAAAAAAGTGCCAATCTCAAGTGGTGCTTAGGGATGACAGATCAGGCAGTCGTAGGTAGAACAGGTAAGAGTGGCTAGTGAATAGAAGTTTTGAAATCATTTAAAAGGCAAGCACAATACCAGATTTCCTCCCAGGGACAAGGAATAAAAGAACAGAGTAAACAATACATGGTGTTAGCAAAGGGGGCCTCACAAGGGACCAATACATTCATTTTAGCAGCACAGCCCAATTTCCCTGGGGATTCTGTCTCTCAAAATAATATTTCTCCTTCATGCCTCCAATGTATCCCTTCTCTTTCACTTTCCTTAAAGATAGGTGATTTAATAGCTGTTGGGATTTTGTCAAAAGCAACATTCTCAGGGTTTCAGATTCTGAACAAATGGGGCTTAGATGAAAAATTTCATTCTTGCATAGATATGATACGGTGTGCATAAATCTCTTCACAAAGAGCTAAAGCTCTAAAATATGTACATCTAAAATCTTCAGACACTTAAGATCTATGCTTCAGAGTCTAAATAGTTACTGATAGTTCCGTTTGTTCCTGAATACTCTTTATGTGAAATTGCCCTGATGTATGTGAGGAGAAAGGCAAATATTTACGATCATCAGTGCCTTTGATAGTTTAGGCACTGTGTTTGGTATACTGCCCTACTACTACACTGAATGGCGATTAGATTGTTTTCTTGTCTAGCATAACCGACTTCTCTACTTATCTGAATCTCTCATTAGACCACACGTTTCATTAGGCGAGAAATCAAAGCTTATACAATACATACTTATTTGAACACATGGGCCCAACAGCCCCATGTTCTGGGTTTAAATCTTAGCTTCCATCCTATAAAAAGAAGCATAAACTTAAACAGGTGATGTGACCAATCTAATCTTCATGTTATTTTGAAAAAATAGTGATAGTGATCATGATAGAATCAAAAGGTAATAGATGTAAACTACTTAGATTAGTGTCTCACTTATTGAATCAATAAATGCTCTCTTATTATCTCTCTCATACATATTTTGAGATCAATAGTTGATGATGATATTATTGGGTAGTGATATGATTTAATGTGGGTTGCCTGAGGATATAAATTTGAAGGCTGTGTGATTCAAAAAGATGAAGAAATGTTGAGTGTGGTATGATTATATTGATGATCTATAAAAGGTGGGTGGTAGAGTTCAGAGGAAGGTCAGAATCCAAGTTCTAAAAAATGTGTACCGTAACAGTGTTCAATATACGACTCTAAGGGACCAGCAGTGGGCGTAACAGCTATGTTGCTGGATTCCCATGTAGTCTACCGCGGTTCAAGTCCCAGACCTGGTGGCTTAAAATCATACCGGGCGTATGTGTGTGCATGCCCAAAATCTCAAGAGGAGAATGGAGGAAAAGGGATTGTTGTGGCGTGGCCATCCCTTCTGGGGGATGATTTCTCGCTTTCTGTCTCTCTGTCTCTCTCTGTCTTTCTGGTGAGTGCACACGCCCTATAGCAAAAACCTCTCACTCCCCCCCAAAAAACCCACACATATATATATATATGACACTAATATGTAGTAAAGCACACACAGAGCTTAGAAGTCTCAGTAATGGGTCCATGCAGATACTGTGAGCTTTATGTATTTATAAGTAAGAACTCAAATATTATTTTAAAAAGCAACATTCCTGCATTTTTTAGTGAACTGGTTTGATTACTTATATAAGATACCAAAAGGGTTCATAAATCAATAAAATGCATAGTTGGAGATTATAAAGCACAAAGAAGAGTTTTTTGGTTTTTGGGTTTGTTTTGTTTTGTTTTGTTTTTTTAATAGGAGACCATAAGAAAGATTTGTAACATAAGCAAAGACAAACTAGAGAATGGTGCTATCACCTCAGAGACCATGAGGTGAGAAAGAATAAACAAGCTTCAGGGAAGAAGTGCTGTCAGGGGAGAGCTGCTCTCAGAAACACAAGAAAGTGAGGGAACATTCCGTGAGGAGGTTTCTGATATAAAGCAGGCATTTCTAATGGAGGTGAGGTTTTAACTGGCACAAAGATAAGGATCAAGAGAAATTATTGAAAGCAGTAAGCATAGAATATAAATGAAAGCAGCACGTGCAGATGTATGTGGGTATGTGTGGGAGCAGGGAGAAGAGCAGGCAGGAGGGCTTGGTGGACAAGGCTGGTGTACAAAAATGCCTGCAACAAGAGGCAAAACTGCATTGTCCTTTCAATTTCAGGAAAATTCAGTCTGAGATTCCAAATACTTTTGGAACCAATGAAGTGAATTCTCATGTCTCTGAAAAAATGAAAAGTTGATGGGACAGAAATTTAATTATATATAATGATAAAGTAATAGTTTGACATTTTCCACATTAAAAGAGATGTGCAAAGTGGATGTAATCAGTAAATAGTTAACATATATGGTTTAATACATTATTTTAAAAAATTCTTCCCAGAAGGCTTAGAATATTGGTTGAAATGAGAACTTTGAAAAAAAAAAAATCAGGTGGGACTGTAGTTTTAGTTTCATCACTCTGAGGTCTAAGGTAAGTTAACTTAAGATACTTTCCTTTCCACATCTATAAGATGGCTATGACAATAGGGCTGACCAAATAGGAAAAGTTATAACTTAATTAAAACAATTTTTGGAGGCCAGCAGGTAGCATAGAGGTCAAGGCCACGGATCCCACGTAGCTGAATCCACAGCTCAAGTCCTGGATCCAACAACCTGAGAAACATGCTGGGTGTGTGTACATGCATGCCCAAAATCCTGAGGGGAGAATGAAAAAGAAGGAATTTTGGTGGGCCAATCCTCCCTGCAGGGGTGATTTCTCATTTCCACCCTCTCTCTCTTGCTCTGTCTCTCTCTGGTGAGTGCACTTACCCTACAGCAAAACAAAACAAAACAAAACAAAACAAATTCTTGATAAATAGTAAATATAATTTTTTAAAAAGTATATGTCAAAACACACAAATGCCACAGTTTATTTTGTTTTAATTCAACTACTGAAGGACATTTTGGTTGCTTTCAAGTTTTGCTATTATGAATAAAGCTCCTTTATATATCTGCATGCAGGTTTTTGTATGGAAATCAGTTTTCAACTCCTTTTGGTAAATACCAAGAGCATAACTTGGATCACATACTAAGAGCATATATAAGAAAGTTTCTTATAAAACTGCACATGCTCTTTTCCAAAGTGGTTGTACCATTTTGCTTTTCCACCAGAAATGAACACGATTTCTTTTGATCGACATCTTCATCAGCATGTGGTGTGTTGTCAGTGTTCTGAATTTTGATCAGTTAGATACTTGTAATAATTTGTTGTTGTTTTGATTTACCCTTCTCCAATGATATATGATGTGGAAAGTCTTTTCACATATGTACTATCTGTATGTCTTCTTTATGAAATCTCTGTTAAAGTCTTTGATCCACTTTAAATTGAGTTCTTTACTCTTTTATTGTTTAGTATTAGAATTCTTTATGTAGGGGTCAGCTAGTGGAGTAGTGGCTAAAGCGATGTGCTACCATTTGGTAAAGCATGGTTTGAGTTTGGTGTCCAGGTTCAGGGGCTTTAATCACACTGGGTGCATGTGTGTGCATGCCAAAAATCCAGAGAGGATGATAGAAGAGAAGGCTAGGAGTAAATAATTACAAAAGATACATCTCATAAAGAATTGTTATCCAAAATATTCAAGGGATTATTTTATTCTGATAGAGAGAGATTTTTGCTGTAGGGGGTGTGTGCTCTCCAAAGATAGAGAAAGTGAGAAATTGTCCCCCAGGGGGAATGGTTATGCTGCAGTACCTTCTCCCTCATTCTCCTCTCGGGACTTTGGAGCACACATGCACATGCACCAGGTGGGAGTTTGAAGCCAAAAGGTTCAAGACTCACACCATGGTTGACCACGTGGGAGTCCAGTGATGTAACCAATTCACCATCTGCTCGTCTCAGAAATGTTTAATTTTAACAACATTTACATTCTTACTTATTTTTCATGGATGGTGCCTTTGGTATTGTATCGAAAAGTCATACTCTACTCAATGTCATCTAGATTTTTCATATGCTATTTTCTGGTTTTGACTTTAGGTACATGATCCATTTTGAGTTAATTTTTGTGAAAGCTATAAGGTTTTTGTCTAGAATCTTTTTTTTCCCATCTGTTTATCTTTTCTCCCCCAAAGACACAGCAGAATGGCAATATCTTACATGACAACAGGCAGTCTTTACCAAACAGTAAATAAGCCAACTCCTTTATCTACACTGCCCAGTTTCTGGAAGGATGAGAAATAAAATGTCAATGTTTATAAATGACCGAGGCTGAGGTATTTTGTTATAGCAGCCTGACCAGACTGAGACACATTCCAACTATGTGACTTTGGGCAAATCATGTAACCCTTCCATGATCCAGCTCTCATATTTATGACACATAGAAGTAAAAGTGTGTGGCAGATAAAGCGTTTAATAAGATAAAAATTGAATGGGATAAACCAAGATAAGCACATAAAACAATACCTTGCACATATTACTGAATATTTCCTATTATTTGTTAGTACCGTTATACTACTATTTATAAAATCACAAACTTACTTTGAATTTATGGCTTTTAGGCTTCACAAAAAGCACAAATTAAATGAAAGGAATTTCTCAATTTGTAAACTTTTTAAAAGAAATTACAGTATTTCTTATTTTAATGAAATGAGCTATTCCATCAATTGATACTTTTTTCTTATACTAATTTCAGTGTCACTTAATAAATCATAATTAGAAGAAATACATATGAACATGCATTACATATAAAAGAAACAAAATCAGGATTGTTAGAGAATGAAATTCCATATTGCTGGTGAGAGAGATCTTTATTCAGACACTGGGAAGCTATTTAGGTGTGCAGCTGGAAGTTATAGAACTCAGAAAAACTAGGCAAAGTTTACATTTTGTACATGGTGCACACAGACAGAAAGCAGAAAGAAACCACTATGTACTGCTCTTCTTCTAGGGACATGTCTTACTCTTTTTTTTTTTTTTTGGGGGGGTTTTTTTTTTTTTTTTTTTTTTTCCTATAGGGCACGCGTGCTCGCCAGACAGACAGAGAGAGACAGAGAGACAGAAAGTGAGAAATCATCCCCAAGGGGGAACGGCCACGCTGCAATCTCTTCTCCTCCATTCTTCTCTCGGGATCCTGGGCACGCACACATGTGCGCCCAGCGTGAGTTTAAGCCACCGGGTCTGGGACTCAAACCGTGGTCGACTACGTGGGAGTCCAGCAACATAGCCATTATGCTAACTACTGGTCCCAGCATGTCTTATTCTTGACTAATATATTGTTTGTATTTCCCAATAGTTACAAATTTCTATAGGGTATGTACCATATCTTGGCCACTCTAGAGAACATGTTACCTATCAAAGTTCCTGAAACATAATGGGCTTTTAAAAATATTTGACAAATGTATGTGCTCATAAAACACTGGATTCTTGGGGCCAGAAGATGGCATAATGGTTATGTTGCTGGACTCTCACATAGTTGACTATGGTTCAAGTTCCAGGCCCAGCAATTTAAAACTCACACTAGATGTGTGTGTGTGCATTCCCAAAATCCCTAGAGGAGAATGGAGGAGAAGGAAGGGGTTGTGGTGTGGCCATCCCCCGTAGGGGGTTATTTCTCACTTTCTATCTCTCTGGTGAGCGCATGTGCCCTACAGCAAAAATCTCTCTAAAAAACAAAAACAAAACACTGGAGTCTGAAAACAAGTGAATTCTTATCCACAAGGAGGTACAGAGTAAGTAAACATTGCACATTTTTAAACAAGTTCATATATTGGTGACAGACTAATCTGTACTAATTTTATTTTAAGACATTATTGACCAAAAGCTGGCTATGAAGTTGTTTTACACTTCCTCTTTCTTCAAAAAAAAAAAATCAAGAACCGTTGAAAATCCTGCTATTATATATGATTTTGTATGATAATACAATAGAATTTTTTTAATCCTAAGACATAAGATCTAATTTCCCAAAATTCTTTCTCAATGCCAAGTTTTACTTTTCCCAGCGTGCTTTGGTACATTTATAATGACAACACTGTCAATCTGATCCTTCCATTCTTTGGTAGTTATCTGAGTATTCTAACATTTTTTTCAGTCATTTATCACTATCTCCACCTTCCATTTTAAAAAATCTAAATAATATCAGCATCTGCCTCTTTAAGTAATCACATTCTTTTGGTGTGTTGATTTTTTGAACCTTGCAATAGGTTTCTCCCAGTCTGCTTTTCAGTGCATTTTCATTGTTTTGAAATAGGTTTTTAAGGACCAGCTGTGTTGGCGCAGGGAATAGGGACCCAGCAGCATGGTCTTTGAGGCCAAATATGAAGGCTCATTGTTCCTGCTCCGGTCTACCTACACACATCCCAGGGGCGCTTGATCCTAGGGGAAGATCAGGCTGTAAAGATACTAATCAAGGATGTCTCTCTCTTTCGAAGGAAATAATTAAACTTAAGAAATTATGTTTTCTAAATTCAGGATGTCCTGTAACAACCCCTTCTGCAATTAAGAGACAGACGTGTGTCTGGATGTTTTATTAGGAAAAAAGAAAAAAAAAATCAAGAAACAGCTGTAGTTCAGAAAGGAGCAATTCTGTTCTGTCCATGGTGCTGAATGTGATTTTCTGTGAGTATGGCAAGGCATTAATGACTCTTCCAAGAATCCAAATAGAATTTGATTTCTACAAACCACATGGAAAGGTCTGGAATGTATAACAGAAAATTGATTGAATATAGATTAAAAGTAGAGTATATGTCATGGAATTAAAATGTATGTGACAGTTTTTATTCATTTTCTCTATAAATAGAAATGTTTCAAGTGGTACAAACAGATACAATGTTTGATTTCCATCATTTGGACTAAATGTTTTACTTTTATCTTTTTAAAAAATTTTGCCAGAGAAAGCATACACCATACACTCACCAGAGACTGACAGACACACACACACGTGAGCACACAGAGAGAGAGAGAGAGAGAGAGAGAGAGAACATGAGAAATTTCCTCCATGGCACATGCACAGACACATGTCAAATGTGTTTTTTAAGGCAATGGATCTGGGACCTAAAACATACAGTTGGCCATGTGAGATGTTCCAACTTCCTTAACCACTTTATCGTTGGCTTGCCCAGGCTAACTGCTTCTCCATGGGAATGGATATTCAAATTTCCCTCAATTAATTAAGCTCCAAGATTAGCTCCTTAGCTTGTGAGACGTAATGGTTACATACATCATAAATTTAAAGAAATTTTATTTTTGCAATGTCTTTGTTGAAGACTTCGTATGTGTAACATTTTATACAACATGCTTTTGGGATACATATTTAAATATCAACATGCATTTCAATACTCATGTTTATAAATTGCATTGTCGTGGAGAAGACATTTGGCTGCAACATCCTTAACTACATATACAACTGCTTAGGCATTGGTGCATAAAGGGATATGAAATTCTGAGTATGGGACTAATCAAGCTCCGTCTTGAGCACTGATACAGACTACAAAAGGGTGGATTTTAAAACTTACGCTAGTACTTTGTCCAGTGCTAGCTAATCTCATCAGGTTCCAGGGACTGAGAAAGACAGTATGGAGAGAAAGATTTAAATCCAACTGAATGCATGGGGTTTGTCTGCAAAAGGGCAGATACAGCATGAGGATGGTCCAATGAGATCAACTGGCTTAAGGAATGTTCGATGACTGTTGGTGCATTACCCAGGGATTCTTTCACTTTGAATTATTCCACTATGAAATACTCATCTACTGGCTGCAGAGTGAGAATGACAGGGAGAAAATAAACATCTTTGCCTTGTCTAAACTTTATGGAGAGGCTGTCACACATAGGGCGGACTTGTCTTCTCTCATTTATGTTAACAGGCCCTAACTCACTCTTTCAATTCACTACTTCCCACCATGGAGACCACAAGACTTGGTCCCTCCATGATGCCATAGTCACAAAGGGTTTCTGAGAAATGTTTCAATAGGTGCATTGTAGTAACTTGAATGCATTCTGCCCTATGAGCTATTCCACTAACCATCAATTTCTGGACACATGCACAAACACACACCTCCACCAAACTAAGGAAACTCAGAGTAGCACTTTCAATAACAATCTCATTAAATTTGAATGTGCTAATTAACCTGTATCAGTGTTAATACCTGAAGATCGACTTCTGTAAAGTTCACAATTAACACATTGAACAAGGGTGTATTTTGAGTATATACTTTCTTTGGACTTCACAGCTTAACCTTTGAATTGTATCTTAAGGGATCATTTTTTTTATCAAATGACCCTTCTGTTAGTGAGGATGAGTGCTCAAATCACAGAACTATACATTAGTATTTCAAGTAATGTTTTGCATAACCTGCTCAACAATTTCCATTGAGATTGTTG
>NW_006201854.1:980792-1057809 GCF_000334495.1 Tupaia belangeri chinensis | reverse complement strand
CAGCAGGATAGTTCCAGGTCATACTGAACCATCGATGAATTTAAGGGAATTTAGCATCCTTGGCTCCAGACACTAATTTCATATTGAATACTATTAATAGGAAAATGGGGAATGCATACCTATACATTTTCACATGCATTCAAAGAGATTTACTACCCTAAATTGAGAAACTTAATAGTATCCTCTTACAATAATTTATTCAAATTAACCAATCAAATAATTGTCTGGTCTTTAATTAGAACCCAGTTGTCCTGGATTCAACTCATAAACTCTCACATGAGAGTGACATACAGTGAGGGTAAGTTTTAAAAAAAAAGTTCAGTAGGAAGTACTGTCTGGATATTAGACAGATACAATTTTTTTTCATTTGTTAAATGTACCCAAAAGAAACTGTTTTACATAGAGTCAGTGCTATTTTTCTCTTTAGTTTGGTTTATGTTTGTGAGAAAAGCATCACATAGTTCAAAGAACTATTACAATAAAAATGTGTTAATTGATTTAATTATTAGAGTGCATGACAAAAGCATCTTATTTTATCTTAGGAATAGTTTGTGTGTGTGTGTGTGTGTGTGTGTGTGTGTGTTTTCAAACTGTCAATGGAAAAATATAACCAACTGTAAAATTAATAATTAATAATTAATGCGATTTATTTCCAAGCCAACTGTGAGTGACCTAGGCCCGGAGAAGAGGCATACATGCCTTTTCTCGGGGTGATCATGTACATAGGTTCCTTTTATTTGCTTTTGAGATTGACACACAACATTTACTTAAAAGATTTCCCATTGGTCTGGCCCAAAAAGGCGGGACATGTAGAAGCAGGGGCTTGTAGGTTATAGGTGGGTTCCACAAATTCTTAGGTTGGAGATTGGAAGGGAAGATCCCTGTCTTAGTTAAAGAAAAGCTTAATCTACATCTCAAGGAAAAGGGAAGTTCTGTGTCTTGGGAAGGCATAAGCAAAAGAATACACTAATTGGTTGAAATATACATCTCAAAGGTACTATGCCAGGGACAGGAGGTAGGAAGAATCCTGTTAATAGAAAGTAAATGGTCTGTTAATGTTTGTGGGCATGACTTCCCCAGTCCCCTTTTGAAAAGATTTTGGAAAAATAGGAAAAGTAGTCAGACTTCTGTCCACAAAATGTTCTTTATTGTTTTAAATTTAAATCTTCTAAATTGGCTGATATCTCTCCTAAGCTGTTTATCAAGCCAGTTGTCACCAGAAGACACTGGAAAGAAAGACGTACTTCATAATGGATCTCAAGAGGCTTATGCTATCAAGTTCTTAATAGACAGTTGTGCTGCCGTAGGCATGATCGGCCCAACTGGTGGGTGCTCCCTGAAGATCCCCCGAGGATTCAATAAATGGAATAAATGGACAATAGAGAATGAAGTGAGTTGGAAAACTGCCTGGTTGATTTAATATCTACTAGAAGGAAAAGATAGGGCAAGATTTATCTTCCAGGAATAAACCTGTTTTACTTGGACTGTGTGCACAGAAATGTGTATACGTGTGAGAGTCCACACACACACACACTGTAATTTGTCTTTTGTTTTAAATTTGTCAGGCTTCCTTGGGCTTTATTCTGACAGTAAGTTGACCCACCTTGACTTCAAGTGTAGTTAAAGAAAGCCCTAGCTTACCCAGAACATAATTTGTCTCCATGTCTGTTGCTATAAGAAGCTATATCTCTGGGGTTTGACAGTCACCCAAAAAGAGAGAAGACAGCCTAAGGGTTCTCAGGCTGAAATTGCTTTCACTTAGAACTATTTGTCAATGTGCTTACTCCACTTTCTTAGTTTTTTTCTTCTATGGCTTACTTTTGTAATGCAAATACCTTCAAGCTACCCCTGGGAAACTTGAAGGTCTGAATTTCATGCACGCTTATGCTAACCTGGTATCCTTTGTCTTTCTACTAGCAAGTAATTGTAATAACAAATATTTTGAAAAACTATTTGATGCTAAATATCTATCAGACCTTAGCTAAATTCACTTTCACAACAAACCTATGAGGTAAGAATTAGTATCCTCATTTTACACTAGAAGAAACTGAGACCTACAGAGGTTTAGTAATGGTAATAAAAGTAGAAAGTAAGATTTGATTTATCTCCCAAGAATAAACCTGTTTTACTTGGACTGTGTGCACCCAAATGTGTATACACGTGAGAGTCCACACACACACACACACACACACTGTAATTTGTCTTTTGTTTTATTTATGGTTCAAAAAATTGTTCCAGATTTCTTATGAATTAGATTACAAGTTGTATCTCTCCTCTCTTATTCCTACAATGTTTATGGACTTCTACATTCAAAACTATATCTATCTATCTATCTATCTATCTCTATATATATATGTATACACACACACACACACACACACACACACATTGGGAACATAGATCTTCATTCAATAGCCCTTGCTCATTCTAAGCAATTTCATAAGGCCGAAAGAGTTCTCATTTTTATTTATATTAGTTCAATTCTATTTAGCCTCTTCTATGTTCAATATAGAAACTAGACCTTATCTGTAGCTCATAGTATACAGCTAAGAAATCTTGAGACACAGCAGTAACTCAGACTCAGCTCCTCTAGTATGGTTACATTCCAGTAAGAGAGATCTGTATTTTAAAATATGACATTTAGAAGAAAAATAGAGAGGCAAAGCATTAAGGAGACAAAGAAATGTGGTATCATCTGTTGAATATAAATTTATAGTTTTATCAACTGGACTAGGGAGAAATGTTCACATGGTGAAATATTCACTTTGTAAGCTAAATAACATGATTGAATGTATAAAAGAAAATGAAATTTTAAAATATTTTAAAAAATATGTTGGTTCAGGAGAGTTTTCCTTCTTCTTCTCCTTCTTCTTTTTCTTAAGCTTGTTATAGGACCTATGTGCTCATGAGGGGAAGGGAGAGAAAGTGAGAAATCACCCCACAGGGAAGATGGCCACCTCCATTCTCCTCTCAGGATTGTGGTCACACATGCATATATATACATTGGTGTGTTTTACAAGCTGCCAGATTCACAGTTGGCCATATGAAATCCAGCTGCTTTTATCTCTACACCAACTGCTGGCACAAGTTTTCCTTCTTCTATTCAACATCTTCAGTACTGTAATCTGACATCTCTTTTGTCTTGCTAGGGCAAGGAAGTGTTGGGAAGCTCTCTTGAGAAGAATGGAGTTATTTATAAGTTGGATTCTGTGTGGTAAGGGTGATATTAAAAAGAAAAGAAACAACTTATAATGGACATTTAGATATCATTGTCTCTTCAGAAATTAAAATGTTTTTCATAATTAGATATTTATGAAAAAATTTTAAATCATACCCTTTGATTCTTATCTGGATTAATAGGATTTAATGACATGGACTCTTAAAGGTAGAGAATATTTCCTGACTATGGTATGACAAGAGATATGACTATGGAATAATGCTCATAGATGCAACAGCACTGGTTTTGAAGACTGAAGAAGAAAAATATGAACCAACCAATATAGATGCCCTCTAGGAACTGGAAAAACAAAACAAAACAAAAACCAAAAGCCAAAAACCAAAAATGAGGAAATGAATGCTCCCCTAAAGCATCTAGAAAGAAATGTAGACTTGCTAACAATTTTTTTTTTTTGGAGAGGTTTTTCGCTACAGGGTGCGTGCGCTCGCCAGACAGAGAGAGACACAGAGACAGAAAGCGAGAAATCACCCCCTAAAGGGGATGGTCACGCCACAATCCCTTCTCCTCCATTCTCCTCTCGGGATCTTGGGCACGTATGCACAAGCGCCTGGCGTGAGTTTTAAGCCACCGGGTCTGGGACGCGAACCGTGGTCGACTACGTGGGAGTCCAGCGACATAGCCATTACGATAACTGCTGGTTCCCCTAACTATTTGGTTTTAATCCAGTGAACATCATGTCAGACTATAACCTACAGAACTCTAGAATAACACACTTAGAATTTTAAACCATGAAGTTTGTGGTAATTATTTGTGATGGCTATGGAAATCTAGTTAGACATCTAGACATGTCAAGGTCTAAGCTACATTCAACTATTTAGACTCTCCTGAGATGTTCTTCCCTTTACCTTTTTTGATGGACACTACCTATAATATAGGTCCACTCCAGTTTCCAAGAAAAGCCTCTCTGGGTGGTGATACTGTGGCCTTGAACCTACAGTCTGGTACGACTGTGGTTCTAGTCTTGAATTCAGCTGTTGATCTCCACAGATCATAGATATTCTGCCCTCATTCTGTCAATCTTAGTTCCCCATCATGTAACAGTAACAGGCAAATACATAAACAGGTAGACAAGAGTTACTTTGACTTCAGGTCTCTGCTCTCTCACTTCCTAGCTGTGTGATGCTAAATGAAGTATGACGGTAAATGGTTCCTAAGTTTCTTATTTCTAAAATGGTCATAGAAGTCTTTTGAGAATTAACTAAACAGTTATGTTGTAGTAGCTTGATTGCATCAGCAGATCCCACCAAGGGCATCTCTGTATCCATACTCTTTTGCCTCTTTTCTACTTCCTTCCAGTCTGTAACTTTTTGCCTTCCCACATTTTGACTTCTGACTTGGCCCTGTAACTTTCTTTAGCCAATAAAATGGTAACAAATGTGATAGAAGCAGACTCCAGAGTGTGTTGTGAGTCTGCTTCCTCTCTTCCCTCTCAGAATAGTTTTCTGGAGAATGAAGCAAATACAACAGAGTTGAATCATCCCAGTCAAGGCTGCAGACATGTGAGAGAGTGCCTGAAAGATCTGCAGAGTTACCTGACCAAAATACTGATGACCTAGACACTGGAGTGAACCCTGCTATGCCTAGCACAGATATCACAGAACCATAGACATGACTAGCTGACTTGAGGCTAATTTACTAAAGCTGACGTTTATTTTATATTCCACTGGGATTTTGATTGATTGTTTCATATTTTCTGTAGTAGTAGCCAACCGATTCCTACATAGCAGGTAGAATACAGTGTGCCAAGCCTCCACTCAGTACTTAACAAATGGTATCTCCTCCTTTCTCCATCACTATCACTTGTGTGATGTAACTACCAGCAGGTGTCAAGTTAGAGAATACTGTCATTATTACACTGGTTGGGGTAATTAATTCTTCCTGGGGTTCCAGATAACATCACAATATTATCACACTTACAGACAGACAGACAGACAGAAACACACACACACACACACACACACACACACACACATTCAAGGGTTTAAATGAACCTTGAGTCTCATCATTTCTACATTCTAAAATAAAAGGTATCTGATCAAAAACGTTCCCGAATCCTATCATCTTTTTTTTTTTTTTTTTTGGTGCCCCCTCCTGGTGCCATGTATTCCCTTTCCCAGCAGAAGTAAGCAAGCTAGATCATGTCAGGGTCAGCACAGCCTGATTTCTGCAGTAGGTCTGGAGTCGGTTTCCAAAGAGACGTGTTATTAAAGAAACAATGCCTTTGTTTCGGCAGCAGGGCTAAGTGCTATTTATTTCCAGATGCTTTCCTGGAACACAGGGAAAGGAGTGCAGCTGCACATCATTCATGGAGGGGCTGAAACAGGATGGGGGCCAGCGCTCAGAGGAAATGACCAAGATCTTTCAGGGCTGGGGACATGATGCAATTTTCTGTCCCTGACAGCAAGGAAAGAATTCAGTTTCCTTCTTCATCAACCTACACCTGCTCCAATCTCCAAGATTTATGTTTATGTGAATGGCACTATCCATATCTCCTTCACCTGGCCCTCTAAACGTCAAGCATTTCTTCATTTCTCCATGTGCATTGTCCTCATTTCCTCTTTTCACCCCTCCACTGTTTCCCTGGACTGAAATAGTAGAGGCAAATGTCTCAGAGTACAGGCTCTGGAGAAAAGTGCACTGGTTAGAATCCTGGTTTGAACATTTAATCTCTGTTTGTCCTTGGACAACGCCTTTATTCAAGACTTGCTTTCATTATAATAGCTTTGTGAAATCGTTGCTACTTGATAGGTATCCTTTATGACCTTTGTGACACCTTTCCTTAGTTCATAATTAAGTGTTTATCTCAGAGTTTGGCAAAGAACAACACTCAGTGATTATGTGTTCTTATCCTATCTTCATCATCATCATCATTTTATTGTTTTTGTTTTTGTTGATGTTATCCTGGCTGTTGAACTAAATATCTCACATCTTGTCCATTCATCTGTTTGAATGTGTCTTTTCAGCACTCACCATGCAAATCATGTCTTTGGCCTCCCACCAGCCTCACCAGTTCTTCTCTTCCTCTAATTTTCCTTCACCTGCCAACCATTACTTCTAGGACAGCTCCCATCCTTTCAATGATGTGCACTCATTTCCTAAAGCTGTTGTAACAAAGTATCACAAACTGAACTCAAACAAAAGAAATTTATTTTCCCACAGTTCTGGAGACTAGAAGTCTAAAATCAAGGCAACTATAGGGCAATGTTCTTTCTGAAATCTGTAGAGAGGTATTTCCTTGCCTCTTCGTGCATTCTGATATTTTGCCAACAATCTTTGGTGATCCCTTGGCCTGTCTATACATCATTTCAAGACTCCATTGCAATATTCTTGGATAGCTCTGTTTTCAAAAGGGCAGCAGACATACTGAATTAAGGGCCCATCCTCCTTCATTATGCCTACATCTTAACTCCCTTCCTTTCCCTTCCCCTCATGTCCCTTCATTTCCTTTCTCTTCTTTGACTTTCTCTCTTTCTTCTGCCCCTTATGGCCCCTTTCTTTATCCCTTCCCTTCTTCCTTCTCCTCCATCTCTCTCTCTTCTTATCTTCCTTCACATGACATTTCAGCCTTCTAATATAAGATGATGCCACTGGCTTGAGTTTTCTTACAGCATGGAAGTCTCAACGCAGTCACACTTTATACTGGCTTCTAAGAGGCAATAAGTAGAAGCTTCCTATACAGTTAAAAATCTCTGCTTGTAACTGGCATAGAAACATCCTCGCCATATTCTACCAGTCAAAACAATTAGAGGACCTACCCATATTCAAGGGAGTGACGAGATAGGTTCCACCTCTTAATGGAGTGATGATTGGTTACATGGCAGAAGAGCATGTGAAATGAGGGAACCAGCAGTTAGCATAATGGCGATGTCACTGGACTCCCATGTAGTCGACCGCAGTTTGCCTCCCAGACCCGGTGACTTAAAACTCACGCCGGGCACGTGTGTGTGCATGCCCAAGATCCCGAGAGGAGAATGGAGGAGAAGAGATTGTGGTGTGACCATCCCCCCTGTGGGATGATTTCTCGCTTTCTGTCTCTATGTCTCTCTCTGTCTGTCTGGCGAGCGCACGTGCCCTATAGCAAAAATCTCCAAAAAAAAAAAGAAAAGAGCATGTGAAGTGAGAGGTATCTTGGAAGCCCCTTTCATGTAACAGTCTCTCATCATCTATATCTATATTATGTCCTTATTGATATATGTAAATACTAGGAGACTTCAAAAAGTTTAAGAGAAATGAAATTAAAATATAAATATATTTTGGTGTCAAAAATGCTTAACATTCATGTATAATTTTTTCATAATAGGCATTTTTCATGAACTTTTTGAGGGTCTCTCTCTCTCTCTCTACATATGTATAGATGATATAGATATAGACAGATAGATATTGTGTTATGGGAAAAGTCATGGCACACTTTTCCACAGAAAAACAGAAAAATGCATCACAAATTTTCAGACAACCCAATTATGTGTGTGTGTGTGTGTGTGTGTGTCTATATCCAGCTGGAATCATATAGATCCATATATAGATGGGTTTGTGTGTGTATATGTGGTATCACACTTCACTAAACTCATTGTATAAACATTAGAACCCCAAATTTTAAAAGTGAAAACAACATGTGTTGACTCAGTGACCAAAGTGCAGAAGAGACAGGCAAACACCGCTTGTTTCAAGTGTGACTGAGTCCAGGAAATCAGATAACTTGGAATGCTTTATTTCCTTGTCTGATCTGAGTTTCTTATGGTGGTTTCAGCATTTCTCCAGAACTGAAAGGAAGCATAAGGCAGTTACAAACATGTAACAGATGCTTGAGGAGAGGCCTGAGATGAAGATAAATATTTGAGGATCATCTACATAGAGATAATGGTTGAAGGTATGGTAGTGGGTGAGGTTTTTCAAGAAGATACCAGGACAAGCAAGGAGAAAAAAAAAAAAAAAAAACGAAAAAAAAAAAAAAAAAAAAAGAATTAAGTGAAGCCTTAAGTTTCAGGATGCAAATTTTTGCTAAGAAGGCACATTGTTTATTGCGAAAAGACTTTGGGGTTGGGCAAAGGAGATACTTTTCTTTGGGGCATGTTTTCTAACTCTTTGGGATTTTTATTAAAGTTATAAAATAAGGAGCTTGGGTTATATGAGTGTTAGGAGCTCTTCTAATTCTAAAAGATTGTGACTCTATGAAAATGCTTTTGCCAAGTATACAAAATGTTACACAAAATAAGATTTTATGAGCTTTAAAAGTTGATTTATTCAGAGAGCCTGACTACATTTCACCATATAAACATCAACCATTTCATTTTATTTCCACCGATGGACCCAACCACTATTAGCAGTGTACTCTGACCAGGTCCAGAAGGCTAATGGAAAACCATGTTAAACATCATTAAGGGAAGACTCACATACAAGGCTCTCTCCATGTAGTTTCTGTGGTCACAATGCCTTTTGGAAGATGAAAGATGTGTAAACTTAGTTGCTTCCTAAACTCGTCACAATCATTTACTATTCAAAAAAAAGAAAGAAAAAAATCCCAAGGTCACTCCTTTCATATATAGCAAATGCCTTCATAATACGAATCCTCCTACCCATATTCAAGGGAGTGACGAGATAGGTTCCACCTCTTAATGGAGTGATGATTGGTTACATGGCAGAAGAGCATGTGAAATGAGGGAACCAGCAGTTAGCATAATGGCGATGTCACTGGACTCCCATGTAGTCGACCGCAGTTTGCCTCCCAGACCCGGTGACTTAAAACTCACGCCGGGCACGTGTGTGTGCATGCCCAAGATCCCGAGAGGAGAATGGAGGAGAAGAGATTGTGGTGTGACCATCCCCCCTGTGGGATGATTTCTCGCTTTCTGTCTCTATGTCTCTCTCTGTCTGTCTGGCGAGCGCACGTGCCCTATAGCAAAAATCTCCAAAAAAAAAAAGAAAAGAGCATGTGAAGTGAGAGGTATCTTGGAAGCCCCTTTCATGTAACAGTCTCTCATCATCTATATCTATATTATGTCCTTATTGATATATGTAAATACTAGGAGACTTCAAAAAGTTTAAGAGAAATGAAATTAAAATATAAATATATTTTGGTGTCAAAAATGCTTAACATTCATGTATAATTTTTTCATAATAGGCATTTTTCATGAACTTTTTGAGGGTCTCTCTCTCTCTCTCTACATATGTATAGATGATATAGATATAGACAGATAGATATTGTGTTATGGGAAAAGTCATGGCACACTTTTCCACAGAAAAACAGAAAAATGCATCACAAATTTTCAGACAACCCAATTATGTGTGTGTGTGTGTGTGTGTGTGTCTATATCCAGCTGGAATCATATAGATCCATATATAGATGGGTTTGTGTGTGTATATGTGGTATCACACTTCACTAAACTCATTGTATAAACATTAGAACCCCAAATTTTAAAAGTGAAAACAACATGTGTTGACTCAGTGACCAAAGTGCAGAAGAGACAGGCAAACACCGCTTGTTTCAAGTGTGACTGAGTCCAGGAAATCAGATAACTTGGAATGCTTTATTTCCTTGTCTGATCTGAGTTTCTTATGGTGGTTTCAGCATTTCTCCAGAACTGAAAGGAAGCATAAGGCAGTTACAAACATGTAACAGATGCTTGAGGAGAGGCCTGAGATGAAGATAAATATTTGAGGCTCATCTACATAGAGATAATGGTTGAAAAAAAAAAAAAAAAAAAAAAGAATTAAGTGAAGACTTAAGTTTCAGGATGCAAATTTTTGCTAAGAAGGCACATTGTTTATTGCGAAAAGACTTTGGGGTTGGGCAAAGGAGATACTTTTCTTTGGGGCATGTTTTCTAACTCTTTGGGATTTTTATTAAAGTTATAAAATAAGGAGCTTGGGTTATATGAGTGTTAGGAGCTCTTCTAATTCTAAAAGATTGTGACTCTATGAAAATGCTTTTGCCAAGTATACAAAATGTTACACAAAATAAGATTTTATGAGCTTTAAAAGTTGATTTATTCAGAGAGCCTGACTACATTTCACCATATAAACATCAACCATTTCATTTTATTTCCACCGATGGACCCAACCACTATTAGCAGTGTACTCTGACCAGGTCCAGAAGGCTAATGGAAAACCATGTTAAACATCATTAAGGGAAGACTCACATACAAGGCTCTCTCCATGTAGTTTCTGTGGTCACAATGCCTTTTGGAAGATGAAAGATGTGTAAACTTAGTTGCTTCCTAAACTCGTCACAATCATTTACTATTCAAAAAAAAGAAAGAAAAAAATCCCAAGGTCACTCCTTTCATATATAGCAAATGCCTTCATAATACGAATCCTAATAGCTTAATTAAGGTTACACAAATTTAAATTTGTTATATCCAGTGTTCTTAATACTCAGCCTACATATGTTGCATAATCAAATATTTCTATTTTATTTCCTCTATAGAATTATAGGCTATCTGACAAATAGATCAACTAGATATATTTTTTCAAGTAAAATTGTTACCTCAGTTGTCTAAATCAATGATTCGTCTGTTCAAATTCATCAAAAAATGTCAAATAATTAGCTTGATTTTGATAACCAGGACTTCACTCTCTTCTTTTCCCTGTTTCTTTCAAGTGAGTCATATTATCAGTTTCTGCCTGGCTCACTTATGCTTTAATAATTTCCTTTCTGTTAGCTAAGCTAAATGCATGTGTGCATGGTTTGTTGATTGTAAATAAAATGAATTCTTGCTATAAAAATTTTAGATACCATCACTATGCATAAAGTAATATAAAAATTATTTTGCTCTCTCACTTTCCAAGCCCCTAAGACATCTACTGTGCACTGTCTGTCATATATTCTATCTAATTTAAAAATCTGTTTAAAATCCAATAGATCATTTTTATCTTTTTGTAAAATATATACAGGAACATATTTTTTTTTCTGATATTGTGTAGCATCCCATTGAATTTTATTTTTTGTATTGCAAAAGGGTATATGCATTTCTTAGCGACAGAGAAAGAGAAAAATTACCCTCCAGGGCCGTGGGCATACTGCAGTCTTTTTGTCTCCATTTCTCCATCCTGTTAGGATCTAGGGCACACATAGGCATGACCAGCATGTTATCAAGTTACCAGGAGTGGGACTGGAACCATGGTTGGCAATGTGGAATCAGTTACCAATGCACAGCCTTCAACCACTGTGCTATGGAACTAGTCCCATTAAATTATTTTAATTCATTAAATTGTAGCCCAGCTTTAAATACGTTGATTTCATTTTAGTGTGGTATTGAACACAGTCAACTCATCTATTAAGATTTCAGTTAATAGAATTCTTTTCCTTAAAATCTGTTTATTTCTTAGAAACCCAAGAGTGATAGAGAGAGGGAAATCAAGGCAAAGAGACAGCTCTCCAACAGTGTCTTCATACCACCATCCAACCTCTGCTTTAGACAACCCTGGATCATGGGCACATGCATGCCTGCTATGGTTAGGAAGGTTGCCAGGTGCAAACTTGGAACTGTGCCAAAGGTTTGAACTGCAGTTGGCCATGTGGGTTACAGCTCTCTTAACAACTAGGCTACAGTGCCAGCTCAACTCTTCAATGTTTTTAAATGGTTCTGTCAGTGGAACCTTGGAAGTTGCTATGCCATGTGACTTGCATTCATCTATTGCCATGGCGATCAAAGAAAGGCAGTTGGTTCAGGCAAAAACAGTACCAGGGAAGCAAGACTAGGTTTGATTTATGTACCCTATTTCCAAAATAATTATGGTGGTTAGGACGGTAGAGTATTCATTCAGTCTTTATATAGTTGTTTGTTAATTTGTTTCCCTCAGAATCTTGTTACATGATCACTCTCAGGATCTGAGAGTATGCAGTCCATTTGCAAATAAAGGGACAAAGATAGAAGTTTGCTGGCATCTGAAAATAACTAGCTACTGCAATGACTCAAAACTGAAGGGACAGAATGAGTTAGCATTTGAAGAGACTCCATGAAAACTGACACTTGGAAATGGGTGAACCATTTTTACAAATGCAAAAACTCACTTTTTAAAAGTTAAATAAATTATGTGGAACAAGTATTTGCTTACTGCACTTATAAGGCTATCCTTTACTTCTCTACAAAATACATCTATTTCTATTTTCTTGATAAACATAAAACATTCATTCTACCACCCCATCTCCATTTTAATAGAGAAACATTTCTCTTCTGCAAAGCTGTCAGCAGCAAATATATTGAATCCTGTTGACTTACACTGGGCTTTTGTGTTAGGAAACAACATAGAATAGTAGAGACTAGAGTGAACTAAACATGTACCCTTGGCTAAAGGATAAAGAAACTGCTTATCTCCAGCTGATATTTACCAAACTGGAATGTTGGTTCAGTGGTCCTGAATATTCCAAGGTCTTAGTAGAACCTGAAAAAAAAAATCTAGATTAAGAAATTAATATAAAAGTATTGATAATTATAATGGACACTAGAGACAAAGTGGAAAGAGGGTGTGAGAGGGGACTAGTATAGGAAATTTGAGGGGAAAATGGAGAGGTAAGACTCTTGTGATACACAGGTAAGGTTTATTATGTGTTGAGGAGGACGTATATGGTGATCTCAACTGGACTGGACTGAGGTGTTTATCATACTGGGTAAAGTCCCTTCACAATCTAAATGATGTATTGAAATTTACTGTATGAATAATAATGAAAAATATTTTAAAAATAAATTAACAAAAAAAAACCTGTACAAGTTTTAGGAAAACAAATCTTTGAGATAAATTTCGTCCTTGGACTGTGGATGTGTGCTCACTGGGTTAGATGAGATGCAAAGGCTCTTTCAGTTTTATGGCTCACTGGGATTTAAATAGTCATTAAGTCTTTGAGGTCTAATAGTAGGGCAGATGCATTGAACATTGTTTTTATTCACTATCCTTTTATAATCATCTCAGATTTCATTTTAAAAGGAGCATCTTTCTTTCACTCTTAATTTATATGTTTTTTTTTGGAGTTGAGTCCATCTGCTTAACAAAATCTAAAGTTGTATTCCCTTGGCAAGACTGTTACAGGTATAGGTACTTGGCCCAAATCAAGCCAACTAGAAACAAAGAAGTTAAATTCTGGGCCTTTTCAAAGCAAGCCAGAAAGCATACTTTTTCTATGCTAGACAGGAACTAAAAAAGAGGTAACTCCGAAAGATACTAGAAGCAATATTGCAACCATAAGAGAACAAAAATTCTAAGAAAACAGAATCAAAAGAGACAAAATATTGGGAGAGAATAACAGATCCTTATTATATTACTGTGCTCCTACATTCATCACTGTATGAAGCTAGTAACCTAGCACTTTGTATCATCAAATCTTTGTTAAACCTAAGCTAATTTTTATCTGAATTTTTGTTAATGCCAGGTAGAAGTCAAAGTTGGTAAACAGAGGAGATTGGGATTGAATGAAGAGCTTCCTTCATCCTGAATTCCTCATTGCTTACACACACACACACACACACACACACACACACACACAGTGTTCCTGTACCCTCTAAGATGTTGTGTGTCTTTACTGAAGCATGGCCAGGCATAATGTCACCATGTCCCACACCATTTCCAGATGTTACTCTTTTGAATAAACATCATCTGCACCTTCTCATTTTACCATAGAAAAAGGGATGTTATTTTTCTTCTGTCCCTGTTGCCATATTCCCCTGCAGAACCATTTCAATTTAGTGAAGTAGAAAGGGACCCAGTAGTTTGCGTCTACTGTTATGAATGTGGTGCTTGAAATGCCAGAGTCAATGACATGAGACGCAGGGCTTCATTACTCCCTGGCTCACCCAGACAGGCTTCTCAGGACCCAGTGATAGTTTGCTGCCAGAAAGATACATTTGAATTTCAATGTGTCAAGTCTCTCTTCCCATATTTTCCATGTTGCAGGCTGCAAATAGCTTTTAGAAATCTTTTGAACATCCTAGTGGCTAAGCTCTCTACCTCTATCACTGCCTAATATTAAATTGAATATAGATAGATAGATAGATAGACACGTAAGCTGCTATGATAAATGAAGGAATAAATGATGTAGGGAAGAGCATGAATCTATAATCACAAAATATCCAAAACATATGAACCTTTCAGTAGGGGATAGCAGATGGCGTGGTGGTTAATGACACTGGACTCCCACATGTCTGACCGTGGTTAGAATTCCAGACCTGATGACTTGCTTTCTCACTCTCTCTCTCATTCTCTGTCTCCCTCTTATCAAATTAAAATAAATAAATAAATAAATAAATAAATAAATAAATAAATAAATAAATAAATAAATAAATAAATAAATAAATAAATAAATAAATAAATAAATAAATAAATAAATCTACTGGTGGAAAACACTGGGGAAATTCTGGGAGACACAGGGGTAGGCAAAGACTTCTTAAATAAGACCCCCAAAGCACAGGTAATAATTCCTAAAATTGACAAGTGGGATTCCATCAGATTAAGAAGTTTTTGCATGGCCAAAGACACAGTAATTAGTGTGAATCAACAACCCTCAGAATGGGAGAATATTTTTATAAACTATGCCTCAGATAACGAACTGATAACCAGAATACACAGGGAACTTGAGTAGCTTACCTCCCACAAAAAAAAAAAAATATTAGCCCAATTAAAATATGGGAAAATGAACTGAACAACAAACTCTGTAAAGAGGGCATACAAACAGCCAAAAAGCATAGCATATGAAGAAATGCTCACCATCCCTCACCATAAGGGAGATGCAGACTAAAACCACAATGAGATACCATCTAACCCCTGTCAGAATGGCAATAATTAAAAACATACAAAAAATGATAAGTGTTGGAGAGGATGCGGTGAAAGGAGAACTCTCTTACACTGTTGGTAGGAATGTAAACTGGTCCAGTCACTGTGGAAAACAATAGGAGGTTTCTCAAAGCCCTCCAAATAGAACTACCATTTGATCCAGCAGTCCCACTTCTGGGTATCTACCCAAAGACAGAAAAATGCTCAGTTGGAAAAGTGCTTGCACATCAATGTTTATTGTGCCATTATTCACGATTGCTAAGACATGGAACCAATGCAAATGTCCATAAACAGATGAATGGATTGAAAAAGTGTGGCACAAACATCCTATGGAACACTATTATTCATAAAAAACAAGATCCTGGCATTTGATAGAAAATGGTCCAATATGGAAGATTTACTGCTGAGTGAGGCAAGCTGGGCTATGAAAGAAAGATATTGCATGTCTCCATTTAATATTATCAATCGTCCACACTCTATGGTAGAGACTGTAAGACTGGGGGACATAAAAGTATTGAAAATACTTACAGACACTGGAGACAGTGTGGAAGGAGTATAGGATAGGAGAAGAATAGGGATGGAAATTGGAGAAAAAAAAAACAGATATTCAAGATACTTGTGGGACACAATAATGTTTTATTCCCTGTTGATGATAATGTTATAGTATTCTCAACTGGACTGGTCTGAGGTGTATTTCATGTTGGGTAAATTTTATTTACAAGCCAAATGATGTATAGTGATTGAATGTATGAAATAATAATAATGATGATAATGATAAAATTAAAGAAAATTAAAAGAGTTGAATGTAATCATTGTAAAAAATAATTCCATTTAGTAACACTATTCACATATAAGATGAGTAACATGGAGAAGGAAAGGGATAGAGCACATGGACTCTGAGATTCAGGTTTGAGACTCTGTCAATTCTTTCCTAAATAAGTAAATTAGAGAACTTGCCGAACTGTTTTCCAGCCTCAGTGTCCCTATAAAATGGGGATAATAATGATGTCTGCTTTCACAAAATCTATTAAATTGCAGCTATCATTATCCACAGCCATTTTGCAATGAAGAATTAAGATTCAGCAAGGGAAGAATTACTTCCTTGTTCAACAGATATGATTATGTATCAATTAATGACAGGGACACATTTGGAGAAATGCATTGTGGTGTGATCCATTGTTGTGCAAACATCCTACAGTATACTGACACAAACTTAGATGGCATTGCCTACTAGACATCTAGGCTATCTGGTATGAGCTATTATAATCTTAGGGCCCACCAGTGGTTTCTGTGACCTGTAGTTGACCAAAACATTGTAATGTGACACATACGATGTACCAAAGTAGCTAGAGAATAAAAGAACAAAATGTGTCATCTAAAGTCAGAATGCTTGGATTCAAACTCTTACCTTCCCCCTTTTTTTTTGAGAGGTTTTTGCTATAGGGCTCGTGCGCTCGCCAGACAGAGAGAGACATAGAGACAGAAAGCGAGAAATCACCCCCCAGGGGGGATGGTCACGCCGCAATCCCTTCTCCTCCATTCTCCTCTCGGGATCTTGGACACGCACGCACACGCGCCCGGCGTGAGTTTTAAGCCACCGGGTCCCGGACACAAACCGCGGTCGACTACGTGGGAGTCCAGCGACATAGCCATTATGCTAACTGCTGGTTCCCCCACTTTAATGACGGTACGTATAACCTAAGGCTTATTTTCTTGTGTCTTCCTTTCCTTATCTATAAGAGGATCTTGCTGATTGCGTAAGAGTGATAATTTTATGAAATTCGAATCATTTATTTGCGGGGATGCAGATGGTGACACAGCAATAAAACATGATGATCTGCTAAGCTGATCCACATGGGAAGCTTCCAGGTTCACGCCCTGAGACTTCCTTGAGTACACTGGGCACACACGTGCCTGTGGTTCAGGATTGGCCAAGGCTGGGGGTGGATTGCAGCATAAAGACTCTGTGTGAGGTATTGGTCTATCTGTCTCTCTCACTCATGAAAGAAAGAAACAAACAAACAAAAAGTAAAACAAGTGAAAAATGATTAAGTTTTCAAAGAAGTGTTAGCTGTTTTTTCCGTTGCTGATATTATCGCTGTTGAATAGCTGCTGCTCTCTGCTGTATTTGTGGACTTCAAGCTAACAAAAGAGAGTATAACAGCTCTTTGGAGTGGAGATTCTGAATTTGTGTTTGACAACCTTAGTTTCTCACTTTATCACTGGGTCTTTGGGAAGATCATTTGACCTCACAAGTGCCTTGGTTTTTCTCTTGTTTAAAATTCAAATATTTAATAGCACAAAACTTACAGAAAACAGGTGAAAATTTATAAAGTTATTCTGAGTAAAGACTTAGGAGATCACTTGACATATAATTAATAATACTCAATTATTCTTACCAATATGAGCATTGTTAAAAACAATGACTTTATTTCAAGGTCATATAGGAAATCAGAGGCAGAAATGGGGAATTTGTTCCTATCATTACATGAAAAGGTGTTGATCAGCTAGGTTTCAAATTCAAGTCTGATTCCAAAATCCACATTCTTGCCATTATGCCACATTGTCTCTCTTTTTAAGAAGATGAACATCAGAGCCATGCCAAAGGCAATTTTTGGTTTATTTTACTGTCATTTCAAACATATCATTGCAGGGTGCCATATCACTTTTCAAATGTATATATATTTTTTAAAAGAAGCAAAAAATAGCTATGATAACCACCAACTGCTTGCAAAGTAAATTGTGCTAACCCCTCTGCTCCCATTTGCAAACATATTTGGATTACATCTGGAGCAAAATCATTAGTGGCAGGAAGACAGATGTTCTTCAAAGTTCGAGTGTGCATGTAGACATCGAATATTGATGTAGATGTTATTTACTCATTTGATTCTTTACTCTTTTCAAAAAAGATGGATGTCGAGCTTTTTCAAGATTTATTTCTTCTTTTTTTTGGTTCCCAAGGTGACAAATCAAAGTTCACCCCAGGAACTTGCAAAGTACATCATGGTGGGAGAAATCCGTCAGTCGTGGAATAATATTAATAACTAGCATTGTGCAGTTGTCAATCAGCATAGTCTTTTCTCAGAAATAATTTAAGGATCTTCTTCAAACTGAAGCGATATGTGTATGGCAACGAAAGTATAATATAGACTGCTATTAATAGATTGGCTAATGTAGCAAATCCTACTCTAGACTTTAATTTTAAATATTTCATTAAAGTAAGATGAAATTTATTTTGAAGGCATATGCTTAAGGAAGGGAATGCATGTGACATGATCATCTATGATTTAAAAAAGCAAATAATGTACTCTGGGTGAAACAAATAAATAGGAAATTGGATGAGGATGGAAGTAGGATTTATGAGGGAATGATTTGAGTGATACCCATTGAGACTGCTCTGAAAACCCCCACATTTACTTAACAAAATACAATGGAATTTGTTCCATCCTGAGATAGTTAACTATAAAAATTAAAAAAAAATTCTTCTGGACAGTAACAATAGTTATATTGCTCGGCAGAGCCCATTTTTAGAATACTGTATGAATTTCTCTATAAGCACTAATCAATGAATACACTCTCCATGTCTTCTCTGCTTCTAGAGAGAAATTTAATTCAAATGCACATAAGAAAATGCTTTGAAATCTAAGAAAGAAAGAATATGGGTAAAATCCAGTAGAATTGCTGTTAAAGATTGCATGTGTTCATCAAAAATTCACATGTTGAAATCCCACCCCCTTAATGAGAAAGTATTAGGTGCTGAGCCCTTTGGGAGAAAACTAGGTCACTGAAGGCAGAGGCCTCAGGATTGAAATTATGTCCTTCTGAAAGAGACCCAGAGAGCTTTTCTGCCCTCTTTCCACCATGTGAGGACACACCAAAATGATGGCTATCTGGAAATCAGAAAAAGGACCCCCAGTGGACCCCCAAATCTCTCAGCAATTTTTTCTTGGAATTCCCAGCCTCAAAACTGTCAGAAACAAATGCTTGCTGTTTAAGCCATCTAGTCTGTGGTATTCTGTTACAACAGCCTGAACCCACTAAGACAGAAGCCAAAGGTTTTTGTTTTTCCAATTATGCATTACATGTTTCTTTTGCACATTTTCTCTCGTGCTGTTGCTCAATGTGGAGAGTACTATCTGTGTGCTTGATGTATTCCAAACTTAAAGCCCCAGTCTAAACTTGACTCCACACACAAAGCGTCCTTCAAAACTCTCATGTGAGCTAGCAACTCCTCTATCTTTGCTTTCAAAGTACTTTCAATATTTTTATGTTTTAAGATTTAGTAAATTGTATATGGATTTTTTTTCCTCAGATGCTTATCTTCCATAATCGTCTATAACTTCCATAAGAAAACTCCATGCCTTACTCACCTTGCTAAACAAAACACACATCAAAGTTTAATGAAACCCCACTGAGACAAAGAATACATGATTTTATTTTTTGTTTTCTTTACATTAATCCTTTTAAAGCATCTAGCCCAGTGACTAACACATCATAGATGTTAAATGAACGTTAGGTAAATATTAATATTTGACCAAAGTCCTCCTTTGTTTCACAAGCATTAGGGTTAGGATAAACTATCTTTCAATTCATTATAATCATGTTTACAAAAATGATCTCTTTGGGGTTTTTATTTTTGTCTTTGATTGTCTCATCTCTACTTCCAAGAGTCCTTTTGTTCTCAGAAACATATTTTTTTTTTTCCGGAGAAAATAATATCCCAAAGTAACTAATTGTGTAATAAATGAGACGGTCTCAATATGGTCTTTCTCACCCCCACTTCAGTGTCAAGTGTTTTCTCTGATAGCCCATAGCACTCCAAACAAGAAATAAATGTAGTAAGTGGAATTTTTTTTTTTGGGGGGGGTGGGAGAGAGGCATGATTTTTTTATTTCAAAGAAATGTTAATTTGCTATTAAATCTCTTGTTGAAAGACTAATAGCTTAATGAAGGCATTAAACATGTGCAAATTAAGTGTTTTTTTCTAATGCATTACTTAGTTTTAGATTGAAAGGGGGTGATACATCATCGTCATCTCTGTGGGAATTAATGAGGCATAAGGCCATCTCCTGTCATGGAAGCCAGACTTATGAAGGATTCACTGAATTGCACATGCGAACCTTGTTCTGCTCTCTTTTTCCACCCACCACATACATCTTCCTTGGGCCTCCTGCTTCTGCAGCCTGAGCTTTGATACTTGAAATACAAATGTCATCTCACCATCGTTCAGACGTGAAAAGCAGTCTATGGCAAGTGACAAATGTTGTTTACCATTACTAGAAAAGAGGGTGGGACAATGAGTGCATATATTCACATCACAGAGGATGGGTTTGGTAGTCATTCAATTGCCTTCTTGCCCTGGGAAGACACATAACCTCTTTCCATTTCCCTCAATCACCCACTAACTCTCAGACATCTACATTAAAATAAAGAGCCCAAGGCAAGGTAAGCTATCTTAACTCTAATAAGTGGCAAGGTGTTCTCAACTCAAACAGCTTTTGTCACCAGCTCTCAATCTCTCCCCATCATCAGCTTAGCTTTCTCTGACTGCATCTTTTTGATATATTGGCCTTATCCTGCAGTTTCCAAATCAGCAGTTCCAAACCTCCATGAACAAGCAGCATTTAAAAGTCATCAGTTTAACTCAATGACATAAGCTATCTCTTTCTCGCATTTATTCTGATAATTAGCAGGTATGACATTTAATTCTGTTTCAGAACTCTTGGATATATTTTCAGTGGATCCTGAGATAATTGCAGATGTCATGGCCTATTCAAAACCTTGGGATGGAGATCACTTGTGTCGACATTAGATTAAGCATAGGAATAATATCTGGGCAGGACATGGAAACATTATAACACTGTTAACTAATATTTCTTTTACACTAAAAAGCATTGTTTCACCCTGTATGACTTCTTCAAGATTTGTTCTCTCTATACTGCCCACTCGAGAGAACATAATTTTCCCCACCTACTCAGCTAGAATTAGAAAACTTCAGTCACTAATCTCTGTCTCTCACTAGCCACTAGCTACCAACTATGCCTTTGTCTCCCACACCTATTTTCATCTCATGATGCACATGTAATGCCGGTTGTTTCTTTTCTTTTCTTTTTTTCTTTTTTCCTATTTCATTCCAGCAATTTCTTTCCAGGCAACTTTAGGTATTTTACCCTCGAGTTCAGTATAAATCCATTCTTTTTGACTACACAGATTCTTTTCTTTTTGTTTTTGGAGAGGTTTTTGCTATAGGGCATGTGCACTCTCCAGAAAGACAGAGATAGAGAAACAGAAAGTGAGCAATCACCCCCCCAGGGGGATGGCCAAGTGCAATCCCTTTTCCTCCATTCTCCTCTTGGGATCTTGGGCAGTACGCACATGCTCCCGGTGTGAGTTTAAGCCACCAGGTCTGGGACTCGAACTGCAGTTGACTACATGGGATTCCAGCGACACAGCCATTATGCTAATTGCTGGTCCCTGGCTACACAGATTCTTAAAAGCAGATTCAGGATAAGTCTACCTACGACCATGGTCCTTTACATAGTTTACATTAAATTGAGCAATCTCACTTTTTTTTTAATCCCACGAATGGCTTTTTTCTTTTGACTGATACTTTATTAGTTAACATTTCTTTCATTGCAAGGAATAGAAACTGACTACCTAGTTCATCAGATTAAAAAGGGGGAATCATTCATTAGAAGGAAACCAGGTAGCTTGCAAACTAGAAAACAGGACAGAACCATCTTAAGCCTTATGAGTCAGGAATCAGGGCAGATTCCAAGACTTTAGTAACTGTAGCTTGTAGGTCTTAGGGTTCTGCATGCTCTGATTAAGTTTCTGAGGTGCACAGAAACTGTATTTTGAGAAGTTGACTTGCCAGTTCCAGTCCATGTGCGTCTCTCTTGATCAGTAAACCATAGCTGAGGAGAGGGTCACTCAGTAAGAACACGGCTTCTCCAGAGAAAAGGACAGTCAGCTATACATGGTTGCAATGGGAAAGCAGCTGTGGAACGTTTCTTTTCAGGAATGCATGCAAGTTCCACATTTAACGAAACCCCACATCCCTCTTCACCATCATAGCCTCTTCTTCACCAGTGTGTTTGATACCAAACTCAAATCAGGTTCTCTCACCCAAGCACTATGAAACCAAACCATAGGCACATGGTGTGATGAAGAAAAGTACAGCTTTATTGCAAAGCGCAAAGCAAGGAGAGTGGGCAGCTCATACCGATCTTCCTGAGATATTCCCCCACACGTGTTTTTAAGGGCAAAATTAAGGACAGAGGTCCCAGCACAGGATCAGTTCAGTGATTGGTTCAAGAGGGCATGATCATCTTGTGGGCATTCTTGATTGGTGAGGCCTTACATAATTAAATTTCTCTTCAGGATTCTGGAGCCATTCAGTCTGGAGTCTTTGAGCTCACAACTAGCAGTTTTCAGCCTACAAAACATCTTAAATATCGAAATGGAAACCTTCTTTTTCCTATAAGTAAGAGTTTTAGAGGTCAAATGGCCCTCATTTATGGTCCATGCTGGTCATTATTACAACCAGAGTCTGAAGACTTACTCCTTACTCTGGGCCATTACAATGTAAATGGACTTTATATTTTAGGAACCCTAGAAAATACATTAGGGGGGTTTTGCTTGGTTTAATTCATAGGAATAGCAGTGACCAAATGAATATGTTTTCTTTCCATGATTAGGAGGCAAGAGTTGATTGAACTTTGAAAGCCCAGTTTGTTACTAGGTCGTCCTTCACCGCTTAATTAATGGAAAAACAAACACTAACATATATCAAATAAATATCAGAATGTTGGGTAAAATTTTACTCTGAAGAGAATCTGGTGATCCTCTTAGAGTAGGCTTTTAGAGAATCAGCTATTCTGCAGGTGATCAGAATAGTATTTTTGCCTGAATGGTGACTATTGCTGATTGAATAATAATAAGGTTAGTATCTAAATATGGTCTGTCATATTTCATTGATGTTGAGGAAAAGTGTGATGTTAGAGAAAGGGACAGTTGAGAGCAATCTATGGAATGAGAGAAATTTTAATGTCTTGGGAAAGGCATGAGCCTGAGACGGTGATGATGCCACCTATGTAAAGAAACCTGATTACAGATCAACAATGTGACACCCCTCACCCCCACATCACCCTTTGTTTATATCAGTATTCTGGAGTTCACGATGGAAATAAGGTGTAGCCAATCAGTCCCTGCATCACTTTAAATGGACAAATAAACTCTTGAAATATAACTTGCAACCATTCCTCATCCTGCCCTCCTCCTTTTTACGTAAATCAGACTTCTTGGCAGTGATTTTGATGAGCACATTTCTGGGCAACCATAGGTCTGCGTCACCAGGGTGATTATCCTCATTTTACCTTGAATAAAGCTCCTTTATTTCATTTGTTAAACTCCCAATTTTCTTTTAGGTTGGCAATGTATTTTAATGCTTTTCCCCTTGTTAGAAAAGTAATACAGATGCTCCTTGACTTACTATGGGGTTATGTCCCAATAAACCTATTGTAAATTGAAGATCTCACAAGGCAAAAATGTGTTTAATTACATCTACCCTACTGATGTAGCTTAGTCTAGCCTGCTTTTAGCTGAGGTTGAGCAGAATGATGGACTTCTAAGGTTACTTTGTAACAAAGTATCCAATAACTCACAGACTGTACTAAACACTGAACTGAAAGTGAAAAGCGCAATGGTTGTAAGAATACCCACCCCAACAAACCCAGCTGAAAGCTCACAGGGCCTAAAGAACTTTTGAAGCATCAGCCACTAAAAGTACTGGATGATGGAGATATTACAGCCACAGGAGTCAAAGATGGACATTTTGTAGACATGATGGGATGTGAAAGCTTAAAATAGTGTATCTAAAAAACAAAAAATGCTGACAACACAGTATACTGCAGTGTCCACTGTTTACCCTTCTGACGGGTGGCTGGTTGGGAGCTCTCTGTCTTGGGCCTGTTGCCCACTATTGTGAGAGAGTGTCATACAGCGCATCACTAGCCTGGAAAAGCCCCAGATTCAAAGCATGAAGTGCAATTACAGTACTGGATGTAGACTGTTGTTGCACCATCCTCAAGTCAGAAAATCCTACAGCACACCGTCATAAACCAGGCAGTCAGGGATCATCTATACATATTCAGTGTAGAATCCTTAAAACACACAAGTGCTGACCAGCAGGTAGCTTGGTGGTTAAGGTTCTGGATCCCACATGGCCACCTCCATGGTTTAAGTCCTGGACACAGTGGCTTGAAAAAACACACCAAGCTCATGCCCAAAATCCTGAAAGGAGAACTCAGCCAAAGGGATGGCTACGTGACTGTCCCACCCTGAAGGGTGATTTCTCCCTTTTCCTCTTTCTGTCTCTGGTGAGTGCATGTAATCTATGGTATAAGTCTGAAAATAAATAAATACACACACACACACACACACACACACACACACAAATGCACAAAATACATAAACATTTCCTTACTTATGACCCACTCTGACAATGTACTGTCAATGCCACTACATTTTTCATACATTCTATACCATCTTGTAATATTTTTTATTATCTTTCTTTTTTACTTAATAGTATATTATAGATCTCATACAATGATAAACACCTTTCTAAAAATTTCATTGTTATTATTATGTAATCATCATATTAATATTGTGCATATTAATTCTAAATTAATTTAAATATACAGAGAAGAAGAAAAATCACCAAGAATCCTACCACCCAGTGATAATTACTTTTAACAATGTAGTATATATTTTCAATTTTATTATAAAATGACTTTAATGTCTGCAGACCATTCCACTTATCGATATATATTAACCTACTTACTAATTTTTTCCCATTGAACATTTAGCTTATTTTCATTTTTGAATTAATAAGACCCCTGAAATTACTTGTTTTATGCATATTCCATGTGCACATTTTTATCTAAGATAGTTTTTCAGTTAAAGAAAACGGAATTGTTTATTAAAGACAAATGCACTTTAAGACACCTCTTGGTACACGTTCCCATATTTTTTTGAAAAGTTTTCCCATATTTATTGTCTCATTTGATTTTCTCATGTACACCGTAAGGGAGGCAAAAGAGAGATAGTTAGCCTCTTTTGTAAGTGGGAAAACTGAGATTCAGAGCGTTCTGCCCAGACCACACAGTCCTTAAATGGCAAAGCCTGGCATCTACTCAGCCTGGACTTTTCTCTCCAATTCATGTTAAACACAGATATGCCCTCGACAGAGTAAAGGTCCAGTTCTCGTTTTGTAATTCTGAAAGAAAAACCTGACATAGTGAGATAGCTATGTTTATTGTCTACCCATTCCATATCTGGCACTCTGTTAGATATTTTAGATACACGATCTCGTATAATCCTCACAGTAAACTTGTGTGATTGGTTTTATTGTCTCCTTTACAGATTATAGAACAGAGGATTAGCGAGGTTAAGTAACTCCTTCAAAGACACTGAGCTAAGAAGTAGAGGGAAAATCCCAACTCAGGTTCTGAAATCTAAGCTTTTGCCTATGCCACGGTCCTTAATGACAAGACTAACAAACATCGATTTCCTTCAGCTAAAGCCAATATCTAAGTGAATCTTTCTGTTACTAAGTTTAATAGAGAGAGAAAAAGAGAGACAAGAAAAGAGAGAGAGATAAATGTATAAAATAAAAACAAAATCAGGCAGATATCTTCTTCTTTTTTTTTTTCTGCACAAGGTTAGGTACAAAATCAGCTAGACTTCAAGAGGAAAGCTTTAAACCCAAAAGATCCGCTGAATGCTGGTACCAGAGATCAAAAGAAAAGAAATGTGGAGAGCAAACATGAGGCACAGAAATTGTTGTGCTAATAAATGTTTAACAACCAGGATAAAGGGAGGTGATGATTTGTAGAGCTTACCAACCTGCTTGGTATAAATACCTTTACATGGGCTGATTTCAATCTACCATCCAGCTTGTAACCCCAGGAAGAGTGATTTTTGTATAAACACTCATGATTGTGTTTTCATGGATGCCATTCTGTTGGGTCTTAGAGGTGTAAGGCTTGGAATATGATATTTGCTACAATGAAAATTAATACATAACTATGGCATTTTAATGTCATACTTTCTATCAGGAGGCATCCTAAGCACTAGGGAAAATAAGTTAAAGCAGACATGGTCTTACCTGGAAAAAACTCACAGGCTAGTAGTGAGAAAGACACGTAAACAATTTAATGTGATATATGAGTAGTAATAGAAGCATATCCTGGAAACAGTGATGATATATTAGCATATTAAAGTGATCAGCTCCACTCCAGAAGGCCATCTGATTCTTCTGCACTTTGGTCTATAAATTTTACCCCATTTTGGCATTGCACAACCTACAGCAATCAAGAAAAATGCTGTAAATAATCTACATTGAGTAAATGATGTGCACAAAGATGTCTTATATCTCAAGTGCTGGGGTTGCCTTCTGGCTCTTCACTTCCTCTGACAACATACAATATAATGACATTCTCAGTGGCTCTTCTAACTGCATTAAGTTTCTAGATAAAGATTGAAACTATTTTTAGAAACTTAAAGAAAATTACCAAGGGAAGTGCTTTCATCATTTATTCATAGGCAGGCTCTTTATTTTTTATTTATTAATGATGTTTAGAAAATGGTTCTTGCAGAGCATCAAGTGGTTTTCTTATAAAAATAAAATATGACAAATCCAGACTCCAGTTGTTCTTTTCTAACCCACTGTTCACCTTTGGAATATACAGTTTTTCTCCTGAGAATAACAAAGTAAAATTGCCATTTTGATGCTTCTGTGTACCAAAAGGCAAGGCAACTAATATAAATTCACAAGACTAAGATACTTAGGCAGTCATAAGTATTTCGTTTATTTGGAAAAAAAAATCACTGGATGTATTTCTTATTCATTGAGGTTATTCAAAAAATGACTCAATATTAACTTGATAGAAAATTTTTAGAGAGACTTCAAGCAATGGGGCTTGAGTCAACTAAGTCAGTGTTTCTTAAACTATATTCTGGAAATTGGAAAAAAAATGATAAGATATGGCATAGAAAAAGAATACCGCTTTAAATAAATTTATGAAACACTGCATTTTGGAGATTTACAATATGTTTAAGTATAATAAAATATCTGAAAAGTTTCTCAATTCAAAAACTAATAGTTTAAATTTGATTAGCTCAAGATTTAACAAACTGTTTTGATTCAGGAATTTTTAAAACCAGGGCTCTCTTAATTCATGACATAGGCCTTCATCTCACAAAACACCAGCTTGGCATAACTGTGAACTGGAATACTCTTAAGGTTTATTTATTTATTTATTTATTTCAACAGAGATTTTTGCCTTGGGATCCATATATTCACCAGAGAAAGAGAGAGACAGAGACTGTGAGAAAG
Source organism: Tupaia belangeri chinensis (assembly GCF_000334495.1). Lineage (NCBI taxonomy): Eukaryota > Metazoa > Chordata > Mammalia > Scandentia > Tupaiidae > Tupaia > Tupaia belangeri. Next base: position 1,030,411 of record NW_006201854.1, on the reverse strand, counting down.
AAAGTGAGAAGTCATCTCCCAGAGGAAATGGCCACACTACAATCCCTTCTCCTCTGTTCTCCTCCTGGGATCTTGGGCGTTCATGCACGCATATGCATCCTGCATAATATTTCAAGCCACCAGGCCTGAAACTCTAACTGTGGTTGACCATGTGGGAGTCCAGTGACATAGCCTCTATACCGTCTTCTAGTCCTGTGAAGGTTTATTCTAACGATGAAGCTTTGTCTTCAAATTTCACATCCCATGAAGACAATGGCCCAACCAACAGGAAGTCAGATATAGCCAAGATGGAGTTATAAAGAAGGCTGGCCAGAATTTTAAATCTCTTTTTACATAGTCCAGCTCCTGGTTCAGATCTCAGTACACGCAATTTTTCAGAAGACCATGTTTAGCCTATATAAACCCTTCAGGAACTTATCATTAATTCATCATATTATCTCATTAATATATTCTCCTATTTGTGAGTTTAAAATGCGATGAAGAAATAAAGGTCATTTCTGCTACAATTATCATGGCCACTCTGATGCCTGTTGCATAGTGGTTGCTTAATACATCTGTCGAATGCTTAAAGAATGAAGACCCTCCTAGAAGTTTAAGGACTTCTCACTTCTGAATATCTAAGTGATATGTTGTCAGTGACTTAGCTAAAGGCTAGACGATGTGTTTCTCATTTTTGTAATTGTTACCTAATTTGCAAAGTAGATAGGAAATGATCAATGAAAAGAACCAGACAAGTTTTATCAAACTTAGTCAATGGGCTAAATCTCTAAACCTAGCCTTTAATAAGGATAAAAGGCTGGCGTGCCAAAACCATCCCCTTAAACAATTACAGTACAGGGAAGACAGGGCTTAACAACATGAGACATTTTCTTTCTTTATTTTTATTTTTTAGAGAACTTTTTGCTATAGGGTGTGAGTGCTCACCAGAGAGACTGAGAGAAAAAGTGAGAAATCACCCCCTCCCTGGGGGAGGTGGGGGAGAGAGCCACACCATAATCCCTTCTTCTCCATTTTTCTTTTGGGATTTTGGGCACATACCTGGCATGATTTTCAAGTCACCAGATCTGGGATGTGAACCACAGTCAGCCATGAGGAAGTTCAGGACCTTAACCACTATGCCACCTGCTAGCCGCCAGAGACATTTTCTTATAAAACAAAATGCACATACAGAAACAGAAATATTCTCTGATAGGTCAAGAGGGGCAAAATAGGGTCAACAGGGATGTCATTGACACAAATGTATGTTAATTTATATTGTGTTAAGAGATTTATCCTCACATTTGAAATGTGGAGTTTTAGTACAATATTCAGAGTATGGGCTCTGGAGATAAACTTTTAGGCTTTGGCTTTCCTAACTACCACTTACTAGCTACAGAACTTTGGAGTACTTACTTAATTTTTTCTGTGCTTAAATTCTTTGTAAAATGATAATCTACCTCAAAGTTGTTATGATGGTTAAGACTTTCAAGATGAAAAAAGTTAGATCAGTTAGTTCTCAAAAAAATCTTAACTACTTTTACTAATAGTAATATCAGAATGATTCTTGTTAGAATAGTTCTGTTTTGAGTTCATACAATAACGGGACATTATTATAGAAGGCAGCGTAGTACACCCTAGTGTCAGGTCAACCTGGGTTACAATCCCTTATGCACTGTCAGTAGGTGTGTAAGCTTAGAGGGATGGCTTAATTTGACTCTACTTGTACTTTCTTATCTATTCAAGGTAAAAGAAATGAGTAGATAGCATTTCAGAATCACTCAGTACCCAAACACAACAGCAAGTGAGAATTTTAGAGAATGACAAAATGATTGAAGAAAGGAAGCTGGCCAAGAAGTCTGAGTCAAGGCAGACTTATTAGGAAATGTGTTTACAGGTTTTTTTTTTTTAATTTTATTTATTATTTTTTAATTCATCAGAGAGAAATAGAGAGAGAGAAAAATGAGAAAGTGAGAAAGCAAGTCACTAGGTCTGGGACATGAACCATGGTCAGCCATGTGGGAGTCCAGTGCCTTAACCACTATGCCACCTGCTGGCCCTGTGCTGAGTGTTTTAAAATATTTGAGTGGTAAAATAAAAAAGGGCTAGGACTCTGAGTCTCATCAAATAGACTTAGGGTATAGAAAGAGACATTTCAATGTCAGTATATTAAAAAAATTGAAATAAAAAATTTTGGGGGGGTAGCCATAGATGCCTCATGGAGGCCTCAAAAGGTACAAGCATTTGACTCTAGGAATTGTTTAAGATTACATTGCACAGCAATGTGCAGGAGTTGAACTAAATATTTCAAAGCTTTAGCTAACCCTCTGTATCTACAGCTCTTAACATCCCATTAGTCACATGTTAATGTCTTTCTGTTCCTGAATGCTTTGACTCAGTGACCATAATACAAGAAGACAGAAAAGCAGAGAAGAAAAACCAGGTTAATCAATTTTATTACCTTAAAGCAAATTCATTTTACCAAATGCTGCTTATAAATACCTGTACCGTCAAATTCTTCAACAACCCAGCACATGTAGTACGTAGATGCTTGAACTCATTAGTGGGCTGAGATATTGACACTGATTCATGGCCATGTTAGTGCTATATATTGTGCTAACTCTACAGTGCATCTTCCATACTGGAAGTCTGTGCAAATCCCATCTAACTAGCATACTTCTAAGGCAAGAGGGGGAAGATTTGCTTAAGAAGACTAAATCTCCCTTTAATTTGAAAGGGAGATTTCTTTGATATTGAGGAAAAAGCAAGGAAAACCAAAGGAATAAAATGCAAATGTCAGGGCAGAAATTGGCCTTTGCTTAGGGTGAAAGATAGCATTTAAGGAAGGAGACAGAAATCATTGGGCAGAAACTGGTAATTCTCTGCATAGGAGCTGGCTGAATTGTAATTATAACCAAAATAAAATAGCAATGTTGGTTGTTCTCTTAATGTCTACCAGACACCATGTTATGCATTTCATCTCATCATCTTAATTTTTCACCAAAGTAGCCTGAAGGAACTGAGCTTTTCAATGTAATTTTCAAGATGAGGAAACTGAAGTTCAGAGGGGAAACTTAAAAAATTGCAAAGCTCAGATATATCAGTCAGAACTCCAATATCTACCAGATTTCAAAGGCTGTGTTTTCAACTTTTGCCATACTGCAACTTGCTCTCTCAAAGTTCCCGCTGATTTGCCCCAGCTCCTTTTTAAATCTCTCTCCACTTTTCGTCCTAACAACATTCTTTAACAGTCATATTTTAAATTGCTGTCTTCTCTCACGGCCAGATGGTGGTGCAGCAATGATACAACTGGATCTACCTGGGAAAGGCCCTGGGTTCACATTCCAGAACTTCCCTAAATACACATGTGTGCATGACATGATCCAGGCCGGCTAACACTGAGATGAACTGTAGCTTGGGAACCCAAGCCAAGACACCTTGGGGGTATCTGTCCTGGTCTTTCTCTGTCCTTCTCTCTCTCTTTTTTACTCACAGAAGAAATAGATCAATAAACTTTGAATAAATAGATGAGTTGATAAGTTTTTATCTCCATTCCAGAGTACCCCTCTGCCCAAAGCACTGTGCACATGTATGTATCAACATCATAGCATTTAGGTTTGTTGTGAGTACATTTAGTTGGAACACCAGCTCCTTCAGTACGCCCTGTCCTAACCAACGAGGACATATTTATACTCTTCTGTGTAGCTTCTGCAGACCTGGCTCAAAGAAATGATGTTAGTACACAGATTGTCCATAGAAATAATGTTATTACTATTGATAATATATAAATGATAGCTACTATTCATTGAGGGTTACCATGTGTCAATTTCTATTCTAAGCATCTTTCATGCACTAATTCATTTAACATTACAAGAAACCAATGCAGTAGGTGTAATTATCATATCCATTATGCAGAACCTTTAAATACCTTAGATAATTATATGAGCATATCTTTCCTTATCCTTGATGCTAGTCTCAGTTTTGCTCACTTCTTGCCTTCTACCTCTTCCAAACCATCATTTACAAGGCTCCTAGAATTATTTTATAAAAGCCAAGGTCATATCAGGTCATTCCCTTGATGGTCTCATTTTCCACAGGAAAGAGTCTGCATCCTTTAGTCTGTCAATTGAACTTTTCTTAATCTGACTTCATCTCTCTTGCATCCATATTTACCTCCCTCCCTGATGTCACAAATCACCTGGAAAATCACATTTCTAAGTATGTTCTAGTGATATTTCTTGTCCTAAGATATTCTTCCCTGAGCTTGTCTGAAAAAAAAAAAAAAAAAGTGGGTATTCTGCTAATGCCTGGTCATCTCTTGCATGGACAACATAAATAGTTGTCATCATGATTTTTCTACTTCTGTTTTTGTGCATGTGCATGCATGATCTTATTTTTGATGGGGTCTGCCTGTGTCACAATCTTCCCAATCCTCCCACGTCAGCCTTCCAAGTAGCTTGGACCGTAGTTACATGCCAGAATTGAACTCGAGCCTCCTATATGGTCTTTGCCTGCTACACAGTGGTCACTGTGTGCTGCTGTGGCTGAGCTTCTACTCCAACTCTTGACCCCATCTGTGGCCTAAGAGAAACATTTTTAGGAAAGAATCATGTCATTATCCAGCTTGAATCTATGACTGGCTTCTCCTCATAGAATATCATTGAAATCTCTTCCTTTGCCCTCTGAGACCCTCCATGATTTGGAATCTTCCACTTGAGTTCCTCTTCCGTGTACCACTTCTTGTCCCTTCTGTTCAGTTATTCTGCTCTTCTCCCTATGTCAAGGACATAAGCTCACCTACTGCTCCCTCCCAGTTGCCTCAGCATCCTTCTACATTCCCCCTAACTTGGACTTTCGGATAGGTTTCTCCCTGACATTATTTACATGTCTGCTCAAATGTCACCTTTTCAGGCAGGACATCTACAATGTCCTTATTTTGAGCGTATCCTGCTTTCTCTCATGTTCACTACTACTGTACTGGTTTATCTTTCTTCATAGCCTTTCTGCCACATGAAATCCTAGTGAGTATTAATTTATGCACTTCTCTATAGGCTGCCTCCCCACTAATAAAATCTAAGCTCCATTAGGTTCAGAAATTTGCACTAGTTTGCTCTTTGTTTTTTCCTTAGCAAGCACAAAATAAATATTTGTTAATATGAATGAATGCTTCTCTATGGTATTTTTTTTTGTTTTACTCAAAGAAAAATGGTGTGTTCTTTATCATTTTTTTTCTCCTTAGTGGATAGGGTTGGCGAACTCATACTCTTTGGTTCGTGAAAAATTGATAAAATCCCTCTTACAAATACTCAAACTTTTTTTATTTGTTTTATTTCCATGTATCCTTGTTTTCCTCCCAATATCACAGGTAATTAGTCTACTGTGTTTAACATGTCTTCTCTTAGTTATAAGTTTTTTCATATGCTGTTATTTTGTGTTTAATATGTTTTGAAATTATATCATTAATATTTGCTGTTTCTTATTCTATTTCTCCTGTTTTCTGGGCCCACCTATTTTGCGCTATGCACATATACTATGTAGCATTTCATGACCCTCTTGTATCCCATGAAATAAAGATGTTGCACATTTTTAGTTCATTTATGTATCTCTAGGACACACAGAGAGGCACAGAGAGAAACAGAGACAGGGAGAGAGAAAAACACTAACTGGGTTTCCATGCCACACTTCAAGCTCAGTCTCAGCAGACTAGAATCATAAACACAACGGTGCAGGTGCCTGGTATGCTCAGGGTGGTCCCAAGATATGAACCCTGGACCTTTCCCATGTGTGTCCATTTGAATCATTGCTTTAGCACCACTTTATCCCCCAACAACTGCCACATTTTACCTGCCTAAACTAGAGCACCAAAGAGAAGCTCCTATTCTCCCAATCTGCCCTATAAAGAACACCTTCTACTCAATGCTTTATACATACATGAAAATCCTTTTAGAAATAATTTATTTTTATTTATTATTAATATTTTTAAAATTTACTATGTGATACATATGATCACCAGAGAGAGGGAGAAAGAGAAAGAGAGAGAAGGAAAGTGAGAGAGTCTCCAGGTCCAGATTTGAACTGTGGTTGGCCACGTGAGAGTCCAGTACTTTAACCACCATTCCACCTACAAGTCCCCAGCACATGAAAATTTTTATTAAACATGTGTCAGGGAAGACTATGGAATAAGGCTATTGCTATACTTAATCTGACTGTATCTAGCTAGCAAGTTCTTTGGAATGGCTTTTCCCACCTATTCTACAACCAGTGGTGCATGATGGATTCATATTCCCATATCCCTGGTGATACGTACCTTTCTTGACTTTCTGAATTTCTCAATGCACTTTCCACATTATGACATATTACACCCTACAGTGTTTCAGGTTATCAAGTTACCATTTCTGTCATTGCTTCTGGTCTGTGCTTTCTAAGAGTGGCATTGCAGTTACTTTTGTATTCCAGTTGAGTAAGGTGCCCATCATAATATATGAACTTGAACAAAACGTGTTGAATCAAAAGTAAACTGCATTTCACCATTTTATTCTAGTCAGTTTCAGAACAGGTTTTTACTTTAAAATATCTATGTGACAAGTGCTCTTCTAGGCAATAGGGATAAATTTTCTTTAATTCTTTAGAAAAGGGTTTTCTTTCTCATTTACATATGAGTAGTCCAAGGTTCAATGAGTTTAAACCACATAGCTGAGATTTTCCACAGATATGTATGAACAAAGAGTTTGAACCTGAGTTTGCATGATTCCAAGGTCAAAGTCCCTTTTATTTTTTTTATTTATTATGGTTGACTTTTGTCTTAATGAAATAAATGAATCAGCTAAAATTTGTGTCTTTATTGTTATTAGAGCCCTAACCCTCCCCTATATGTAATATGATTACTTTAGCTGTGCCATAAACCACAACTCATTAATTCTGAGATGATAGTATCCTACATTCAGGACATGTTTAAAGTCACCAACACTTGCAATGATCTTTGCCATTGGAAAAAACTTTTTTTTTTTTTCCTGGAGAGTTGCTTTTTTAAGGGGTATTAACTTAACTAGTTGTAATCTGGATACAAAATCCTCATTTTATTACATGACATCAAATTAGAAGATTTCTGAAATGCCTGTTGAAATGTATCAGATTCATGTGTAAGTGTTATTTATGAATGTGTGCTGAACAATGCTAAACTCTGACAAATAAAGAATAGAACAAACATAGTCTGTTATATTGGAACTCAATGAAGGACATGAGCAGGTAGAAAAAAATAGAAACAAAACTGATAACAACGAAGTGACAGAAAAAAAAAAGGAAAACAAACAAATAAAACACTATAGAAATATTACAGGAACACTTAGCCCAGCCTGGAGCAAGGCAGACTTTTGATAGGCAATGATAGAGATAAACAAGATCCAGCTACCAGCTGAAGGTAGAGGCAGGGACGAGAACAGAGTGTGCTGAAGCCCATAGGACTAACAAAGCTTGAATACTCAAGGAGATGATAGAAGTGGAAACAAAAAGCTAGAGTACAGATAGTAAGAGAAAAGATAAACTATGACAGTTGAGAGTAGGAGCTAGGAAATAGAGTAGGGCCAAGTTGTACAGGCCCATTATAAAGTACTTGCAGTTTCTTCTTCAGATTTTTGCTTTAGGGTATGTGTTCTTGCCAGAAAGACAGAGAGTCAGAGAGAGAAAAAGTTACAAATGACCCTGAGAAAGGATGGCCATGCCACAATCCCTCTCCTCCTTCCATCATTCAATCCTTCCCGGAGTTTGTGCATGCATATACATGTGCCTGGCATGAGATTTAAGCCACCCGGTCCGAGACGCGAACTGCGGTCGACTACGTGGGAGTCCAGCGACATAGCCATTACGCTAACTGCTGGTTCCCAAGTACTTGCAGTTTCTATAGGAGGGAAATAGAGAGCAGTTGGATGGCTTGGAGAGCAAAAAGATGATCTGATCAGATCTGTGTTCTGGAAGATTTCTCCTGGCCACAAAACAAATTAGTGATTGGGGTGGAATTGTGGATGAGAGCCATTTCCAGAGGTTAAAGAATGATTTTTATTTACTTTTACTCATTATTATTATTATCATTTCAATTCGACCGGAGAGACAGAGAGAGAGGGAAAGTGAGAAGTCAAGATGCCAGGTCCTGGACTTGAACCATGGTCGGTCATGTGGGAATACAGCGACTCAACCACCACACAACCTGCTGGACCCCCCATATGTTAAAAAAGAAAAAATAAATAAATAGAAGGCAACGGCAGTAATCCAGTTCAGTAATAATGATGATAATGATGTTGTAGACAAGAATGGAAATATCAGTGATGTAGACAATTGAACAAATACTCTGAAAGTAGGGTAAAGCTAGGGAGCAATTGGGGAAGTGAGGGAAATGTTAAGGAATATACCTAGATTATTCTCAGTATCAATCCCCTCATACGCCATAGCACTGACATTTCATGCTCCCTACCTTTGTGTTGAGCATTCAGCAGCAGCCATTTCAGCTAACTCTGTAAGAACAAAGCACAGAACAAATCATGGTCTGGGACGGTGACAAAATTAGATTTTCTTGTTGTCTAGCTTTCATTTTTTTTTTTTTTTTTTTTAGAGAGAGACTTTTGTTATAGGACATGTGCACTCACTGGAGAGACAGAAAGAAAATGAGAAATTATCCCCCACTGGGTACGGCCACATCCTAATCCCTTCTCCTCTTGGGATTTTGGGCACACATACATGTGCACCTGGCATGAGTTTCAAGCCACTGGGTCAGGACTTGAACTGTAGGTGGTCACATGGGAGTCTAGCACCTTAACACTACACTACCTGTTGACCCCAGACCTAGCTTTAATTTTAACTTCTTACCAAACCTGGAAGTTTAGTTCTGGTTTTTATTCCCTGCCAATTGAGCAAATGATGAGTGAAAGTGATCAACCTCTAGTCACATGGTTTAGCAAGACAGTGGTTGCAGCATCTCCATTTCCTTGGCTTTGGATCTCTCCATGGAGGGACTTCTGTTAAGTACAACCTCATGACTCTGCCCTCTGACCCACTCTTCTGATAAAGGAGAAATGGTTTATTTTCTTACAGTATGGATGAGTCATGCCTCTCAACTTCAGAGTTTCTGTGTTACTTCCCAGAAATAACTCCCACATCTACAAAATGCTCCATATGACTTTCCTACCTGCAGAAGCTCAGACTAGCTCAGTACTCCCTGGAAGGAGAAACTTGCTCAAAGTGCATGTGGAGCTATATGTGTCCTTATTCCTGTCTCCATTTCACCTTTCTTTCTTTTCTTTTTTAGTTTTGTCCTTTTCATTTTGTCTTCTATTTCTATTTTAAGTTTCTCCTCTTTTTCTCTTTCCACATCTTTTTGTCTCACTAATTTCTCCCGTACCTCTTTCCAATTCCTCTCTTTCAACAGAAGCAAAGCAATTATTTGTGATTATTTAGAAACAACTAGGGACCAGCAGGTGGTGTAATGGTTATGGTCGCTGGACTCCCACGTATTTGGACAGCAGCTTGAGTCTTGGACCTGGTGGTTTAAATGTCATGCCTGGCAGGTGTGCATGTGTGCCCAAGATCCTGAAAGCAGAATATAAGAGAAGGGATTGTGGTGTGGCCATCCCACCTGAGGGATGATTTCTCTGTCACTGCTATAGGAAGTACACATTCCCTATAGCAAAAATCTCTCTCTAAAAGAAAAAAAAGAATCAACTTTGTTCTTTAGTATAACACCTTTCCTCCACCCCCACCCTACTTCCCACCTCCAATTCTCCTGAAAATGATCAGAACAATTTTATATCTATTAATTAAACAAGCCACATTTTATCATTCTAAATTACTTGGAAGTAGTGTTAGTTTCCAAGTAACTATCTAGTTTTATAAACATGATAAATTGGGAAATATCCAGACATTCGAGGTCCCTCTTAATCTGCCAATTACACATCCTTTATAGGTAATTTTTATTGCCTCCATATTTAAACCCGCTAACTCTACCCTGAAGCCAAATCAGCCTGTAGAGGATCCAAGAGTTTCTGGAATGTTTCCTGGAATGTCCTCCCAACTTCGGGTTAGTATGAGTCTTTCACTGCTTATAAGAAAGCTCCCACCACACTTTTTTTTTTGAGAAGTTGCCCTCGATACACTTATGTATTTATAATCTGCATTGCACCACTCACACAATCTGTGCAAGCATCTCACTAACTTTTTCTACTCCTGAAAGTCTCCAATTTCCAATTTGTTATGTGTATATGTGTCTTGTAACTTTTCCTCCTAGAAGACTTGTATCAGAAAACATTAGGGCATCAGGCATAGATGATGTTGAAATTATTATCTCTACCAGCAATGAACTTTTCTGACCAAGCCTTTGCTGATATAGGACAGGTCAGATTATATTCCTGGTTTAGGTTGCTGTGTGTTGGAAGTTTACTATCCCAAGAGCAGAATTCAGGAATCATTTGCTATCACAATTTATGTTGGTTCTACCCTTTAAAATGATGAAGAATTATAATTAAATATAGCAAATCATTTTGCAGTTCATCTTGTTGAATCATAATCATCCTACTTTTATTCATGAGTGGTTTCTGTAACCATTAGAGTTCATATGTCTACTGGTACCATCTTTTTCTTTTGTATTTTCTAATGCAATTTATTTGTCATTCTGTACTCAGTAAGTGATCAATAAGTGCTTGTTATCTGAGTTGGCAGGAAATTGAGTCTTTGGCATCTACCCTTGGAAAGGAGAGATGTTTCCTGCCGACAAGTGTGAGAACAAGATGTCCACAGAGAGGGACTATTTGTAACCTTGGCGACTCACATGTTGTCATACTGCCTCAGAGTCCTGGACCCTGTGCTTAGGGAATGAGGGAGAAGGATGATCCAACCTCTGATCAAGGACAAATGATTTCAGGGAACCCTCTGAGCAGCAAACAGATAAAAGGTGATGTGAGACAGAACTTTGATCTCTAAGGAAATCTCAGGCATTGGAAGGTAAGCTAACTGTCCAAACACTCCAGAACCACTGACATGGGGAATTCAAATGTGAGAAGGTACAACTTCAAAGCAACAGCTGTCATAGATGACTCTTTCTGCTACATGTCCCCATGGCTCCCAAGCTCATTATTTGTAATTAAAGTAGGGAATTATAGAACTTTGCATCATTGCAATTTCTACTGCCCCAATGGCCAAGTGACAATGCACCCCTCGAGTGTTGGATGACAGGATGGAAAAGAAAAATCCATATTTTCAGACCATCCGTTTGATATAGCCTACAAGTAGCTATTTATCAATATTTTCTGTTATGTTATTATCTGTACAGAGTTACCCACTTCTGTTTTCGTGCTCATGCTGTTTTCCATTGGCTTGATGAACACCTCATCACTGCATTTCTTATCTTTTAAGGCTCATTTTTTTTAAAGTAATCTTTTCTTTGACTTCAAGTAGCATATTGGCACTATGAACCTAAGGGATAGACTTCTGGAATTTAAATTCAAGCTCCCCTAGTCACCAGCAATATGACCTTAGGAATTTCCTTAACTGATCTTTGCCTCTGTTTCTTGAGGTCAGAAGATGTCATGAAGATATTAATGTACCTACCTCAGGGATGTTCTGAGGAATAAATGATTATATATGTGTAACTACATAGTCACGGGAAAAAGTTTGTTTATGTACATGGATATACTTGTTTCCATATATAAACTTAGAACAGTGTTTCACATGTACTAAATGCTGCATTTTGCTATTATTATTTCCATTTAATTTATTTTCTCTTTGAACCTCCATAGTGTCTGCACACTTTCTCTCTCTCTCTCTGACTCTGCCTCTCTGTCAATGCTCCACTTCTCACATTTATATTTCAGTACAGTCTTAAAGTCTATGAAATTGATATATATAACTTACATGGTGTTAGCATTAAGACTCTATTCTCAGAATGAGTCCTCAAAGAGGTAACTTGCTTGTGAGCACAGTATAGCTGAAAAAGCTGAAAAGATATACTTAACCATTCATAGTTTTCTCTCCTACTTAGGCACTTGATTTTTCCCTACTCTAAGAGACTAGGTTTCTGCTATCACTTTTTACCACAAGAGTGCAATTCTTACCAAAGGTGACATTTCCACATGCTCCTGAGTCTATCAATCCTGGTCATGATGACAGAATGCTGGTCCCATGTAGCAATGAGTAGAGAACTAGATGGTGAAGGACTAGGAAGAGAAAATGAAACTTTCCTTCCGAGTTCTACATCAAATTTTAGCTCTTGGTGTCCCAAGCAAAAACACTTATGCACAGAGTAGCTCAAATTCTGTGGACACTCATTTTCTAATACTTGCCATGCTTTTTTTTCTTTTTCTTTTTGTGGATCTAATCAGCTCTTTTCTACAATAAATTGCTCCTTTTCCTCTCTTATCCACAAAATACAAGACTTTAGACATTTTAATAGTAACTGCAGATTTGGGGAACCAGCAGTTAGCGTAATGGCTATGTCACTGGACTCCCACGTAGTCGAACGCGCTCAAATTCTGTGGACACCCATTTTCTAATACTTGCCATGCTTTTTTTTTTTTTTTCTTTTTGTGGATCTAATCAGCTCTTTTCTACAATAAATTGCTCCTTTTCCTCTTATCCACAAAATACAAGACTTTAGACATTTTAATAGTAACTGCAGATTTGTATGTCTGTGTAAACACCATGTATCATCAACCTCATATGAAGTTTTTAATTTACATCAGAGAAGAAAATAAAAAATAAATAGAAAATGATGTATATGGTATTTTCCTTGATTTGATTGTCAAGTACAACATGCATACTTTGAAAAATCATAGAGTGTGCTATAGAGATGTACAGCAATTAAATATGAATAAGAAAGTATAATAAATAAATAAGTAGAACTATGACATAAAAATCCCAAATATCCTTTCATTCTTTTTTCTTTTAATCTTAAGAAAAGTGCCAAGAATAAGAATATTTCAAAGATTTCATGCATGTATTCTATGTGTATGGCTCATATAAAACCAATTCACTTATTAAATATTATTTATACCTCATCACACAATTGGGAAGTAAGCAAATTTTATATCATTTTTTAATTTAATGAGAAAATTGATGATTAAGTGTCAGGGCTAGGAGTCAAACTTAACTTACCTGATTCAAAGTTAAAAATTACCATCAAACGTATGAGTTCTTCAATATACCAATAAATACTGTTCTTATAATACCAAAGTAATTTCTCATTTGTTTTATAATTTAATTTGTAACCCATAAAACTAGAATTTACATGATATAATTTTACATAGTATTACTTTTAAAGAAGTACAGTACAGCAATAATAGATCATTACTTAATTTAAAACATTTTCTAGAGGACCTCAAAGATCAAATTGAATATTCTTTCTTCTAGTCTGCACAGATCTTGCTTTTCTTATTTTTTTCCTTTTTTTCCTTCCACTATCTGCTCCCATTCCTGGCTAAAATTTAGCCCATTGTAATTCATCATAATATCAAAAAGTCATACCAGGGTTAATACAAGGGAAGCGACTGAAAAAGACAAAATTTACCTTAACTGGTGGAAATACATGAGTAAAAAATGAGAAAAGACCTATTTTTCTTTTGGAGTTAAGGGAAAAGCAAATGACAAGCACTTGCAATTTAATTTCTTATTTAAACTTCCTCAAATATTCCAACAACTTTGTTGTGAGACAAGTGTGTCTGACATGACTACTTCATCTTACAGAAGAGGAAACCAAGTATTGAATATAATAAGTGGAGGATACCCTCCTACTGCAAAAATATACAATCCTGAGATTATGCAAAGATAGATTTGTAGACACATACCCCATTAGACTTTATTTCTCTGAGTGTTTCTTCAGCACATGCATTTGATGCTCAGTCAATTAAGACCCAGAACATGTAGAGGAGGTAACAGATTCTCTGCTTATTTATCTTCCTTGTGATGCACATATAGCCTTGAAATTATAGCCTCATCTTATGATTGTGCCAGCCTCCAATTCCTGGTATTAATCAAAGGCTGGGTAAATGACAGACTGCGGCAGAGGGAGAAGGACAGCTACGCTCAAGTCGTAGCCTCAGAATTGCAACTCCAGAGGTGAGAATCTGCTTAGCAATTATTGAACAGAGGGATAAGGGTAGTTAGCAGAGAACTGATGAATGTCCTACACCTTGGGATGTTCGCCAGCTACCTTCAGAAGTTCCAAACTCAAGTTTGACTATGTCCTTTTCACCGGGGTTATTCTCATGACTTGTCAGTCACTGTTATTTTCTCTCGTTAAGAGATGTCATTCCTAAAATTCTAGATTTCTTTTATCTTCTTTTTTTTTTAAGAGAGATTTTTGCTATAAGGTGTGTGTGCTTGCTTGAGACACAGAGACAGAGACAGAAAGCAAGAAATCACCCCCTAGGGGGATGGTCACTCCACAATCCTTTCTCTGTTCTCCTCTTGGGATCTTGGACACACACCCAGATTGAGTTTTAAGCCCTGGGTCCAGGACTTGAACCATGGTCAACTACATGGGAGTCCAGCAACATAACCATTACACCATCTGCTGGTCCCAAGATTCTAGATTTCTAAAGCTAAAAGTAAATAAGGACAGGCATATGACTTTAGGAAGATGTTTGTTTTCAGATAGATTTTACTTGTTCTCTCACTGGCAATGAAGGTGCCACAGCCCTCAGCTCACATAAATCTCATCAAACAACTTACCACAAGTATTGTCTTCCCCACTCCCACTATTCTCTAACCACAAGGTGTCCTTTAGATAATTTGAGCTTATTTTATTAGAGCGTTTGCACAAGTTCTTTTTTCTACTTGAAACAGTTCCTTAGCAGTCCTTTATACAACTTCATTGTCATCATTTAAGTCTCGATTTAGATATTACTCTTTAGAAAACTCTTGTTTTCTACCTTAGCTCAAGGACCCTATGTTATACTAGAATCTTTAAGAAGTGGATGCAAAGACAGAATTAAACATGCAAGAAATTTACCAGGGGAAATGAGTAGGAGAGACCATGAGGAGGAATCTGAAGAGACTGGAGAGCTATCAAATGCAATGCAGTAATGTAGTTCTGAGCCTGAATGAAAAAGAGAAAAACGTGGGACATGGTTGGGTAAATGTATGCTTTTCTTTTCTTGTTATAAGTTTTCAGTGGTGAGATGGCACGTATGTTTGCTAGAGAAGGAAAGCGAGACAGAAAGCACTCCCCACCCCCTGCAATAAGACAGTTATGGCATGCCTCTTTTTTCTTCATCCCTTTAGGACTTTTCAGCACACCCATCTCACATATATTTCAGGACTCAAGCCATGGCTGGTTTGATCCCATGTGGTATCTGGTTTCCAATGCACAGTGCTTAACTACTATGCTGTTGAGTCAGTTCTGGGTAAAAACATCTTAAAATGCATTGCAATTCTAGGTAAAGTCTAGCCTAGTCATTGGTGAGTCCTTGGGACAAGGTTGTGCAGGGGTCTTCAAAAAGCTCATTCCAAATATGTATTAAGGAAAAAGAAAAAGCTATGCATGGATTAAAAATAATTGCACCAAAATAAGCTTGCACTTGAATTCCATTTTTCCATGATCCTTTAAAAATACCATTGCATATCAGAGGATTCAAACATTTATCAAAAGTGAGACTGCCTTATAATCTTTCTCAAGTTTAGTCACTGGCTAGGAATAGACCCTGGGAAGTATGGCCTCAGTGCAAATGGGGTGAAGATATCTAAAGATACATCTTCTCACATGTGGAGATCTGAGCAGTCATGGTGCATTCTCATGGCTGCCACATACTTATCCCTCTGCTTTTCATCTCTGTCTAATTCCTCTATTGTATTTTCTTTCTAGCACTGGCTGCAATTATATCATTTATTATTTGTGCTTTTGCCATTTGTCTCCATCATCCGGTTGAAACTCTGTAGAAAAAAAGGAACATTATTTATCTTCATACCTAAATTATATACCAGACATTTAGTAGGAGGCCAGTAAATACACTTGATTTGTTAAATGACTAAGTCAGTAATTGATAAACAGATTATCACTGAACCCATTTATTGATAACTTTGGAAAGCAACTATAAAATATGCTACTAGCAGACCTTCTATGATTTATTTCTAGGGATTTATTTTCTGCATATTATGACATTGTAGTCACATTGTAGGCCTATGTTTCTTTCTACCCACTTTTCAATCCAACATAAACTCTACAACACTTTAATTAGACCTCTTTGCATATTACAGCTAAATTCAAACCAGTCAATGAGGCCAGTCTAATGATAAACTTTGGAAGAATTGTAACATTTGTGAAATGCTTACTTCTAAATGAATAGCATTATAGATCACTCATTCTCAGCACTTAAGCCTGTAGTGGACACATTCTAACCCAGTTAATGATCCAGTTCCTTCATTTCATCCTGAGATTTCACATCCATCCAAACATGTCCAGCTATTTTAAAGATTTACATTACTCACAATTTAGATATTAATAGGGCATTCTTTGTCTCTGCAGGCTTCTAAGTCATTTAGACTATGTAGAAAATGCCTAACACTTACACTTCTTTCTCTGCAGTTCTTATTAATTGTTTCTTTCCCACAAGATAAAAAGTTTATGAAAAAAGAGACTGGGGCTAGCACTAAGTTCTACATTTACAGAATGTTTGATTGATTGCAAAGTGAATGTCAGTGATCCCAAATATACATTGTGCAGCTACTAAAACACCAGCTTTGAATTCCTGTCAAAACCCCCCTCCTCTTGTTAAACTATGCATACGTAACTCTCCTTATGTGAAACTGAGATGATTTGTTTTGGGTTTTGATGTTTACCCTTAAAAAAAGAAACCATGAAAGTTATTTCATTTTCCATCCTTGGTTTACTTATGTATGTGCTTATTTTAAAAACATAGTAAGAACAAGACAAATATTATGATTGCCAATGTTCCTATATTTGCAACTTGATTATATCTTTCCCAAAAGACTAACTCAGTCATGATATTCCTTTCTACGACTCTCAGTTATCATTGCCCTTAGAATAAGTCCCAAACCGGGAACCAGTAGTTAGCGTAATGGTTATGTCACTGGATTCCCATGTAGTCAACCCCAGTTCGCGTCCCGGACCCGGTGGTTTAGAACTCACGCCGGGCGCTTGTGCGTGCGTGCCCAAGATTCTGAGAGGAGAATGGAGGAGAAGGGATTGTGCCGTGACCATCATCCTTGGGGGGTGATTTCTCGCTTTCTGTCTCTATGTCTCTCTCTGTCTGTCTGGCAAGTGCACGCGCCCTATAGCAAAAACCTCTCCAAAAAAAAAAAAAAAAAAAAAAGAATAAGTCCCAAACCCATTGTAGGGCTTCATTTTTATAAAAGTTTATTAATCTTATTTATTTCCTGAGAGAATACATTCATATGTATGTACATGAGAAAGAGAGAGACAGACACCTCTACAGGGTCTCATCACACCTTAATTCCCTTCCCTCAGCTCTCTAGGTGGTCAGGATCTTGGGTGCTCTGGGCTGACTTGGGATTGAACCCGTGTGTCAGGACTTGTTTGGCATGAACATATTTTTTGAGTGAGGAAGGCTGTAGATTAGAAATAGATGCAATAACAAACACACAAAGACACATAAATATAGAAAAGCCAGGATTGGGTGTGCCCAACATTTTTGATGGAGGAATTGCTACCAGAACTGGCCTTAGGTTCTTTCTTTTAAAGGGCAGAAAAATAAAAGCACATTTCTGCATGTGTCTAAAGGCCACACCATGTTTTCTAAAATTGCTGCTCTCCACACCCCTGGTCAGTCAGGTGGTTTCCAGCACTGCCTATCAGTTTGCTAATATTTATTCTACCAAGACTGGGACATTATAAGCCTTCGTTATACAGGGTCCTTCCCCACACATACACCACCTCTCTGGTCTTGATTGTATTATCTTTTTGTTGTTGTTTTTAACTATTTTATTTTATACAACAGAGTGAGAGAGAACTAAACATCCCCAGTGGGTCTTTACTCTGGGGTCCTCACCCCACCCCCAGTCTTAGCCAGCCTGGATCACAGATAAGCAAATGTGCCCAACATGTTTGGAGAAGTCCCAGGATTTTTCCCACCTGGATCCAGTTGCGCAGCCTGGATCACAGATAAGCAAATGTGCCCAGCATGTTTGGAGAAGTCCCAGGATTCTAACTCAGGCTTTTTCCCACCTGGATCCAGTTGCACTCCCATTGGGACACTGCCTGGCCTTGGTCTTATTATCATTTTTTATTCTGTAGTACCAATTAATGTTGCCCACTCTGAATTTCTATTTCATCTCTAGCCATTCCTTCTTAGAACTTCCTCTATCCCTACACTCTCCCTCAGTCTCGTTTACATGTGTTAATCCTTCAGGTTTCACTTAGAAGTCACTACCTTGTGGAAGGTGACTCTAATTCACCTCTCCCATGCTATATTAGTATCCCTCTCCTGGACTCTATCATGGAATACTTCATACTATGTTACAACTAATTGACTATACTGCACAGAAGGGTAGGATTTACATCTCTGGTTATACTCTTGGAACTCAGAGGTTGTCTGAAAGGAAGTAGATGTTGATTGAAGAAAGAAGAGATGGAAAAAGGAAGGCAGGGTGAAAGGAAGGGAGAAGAGAAGGAAGGAAGGAAAGAAGGAAGGAAGAAAGGAAGGAAGGGAGGGAGGAAATTGAGTGATACCCCAATATACATCAGTTCCAGTCTGCTCTGTTGCTAATAATGGTACTCTCTGAGTCTGGGTAATTTATAAAGAACATAGGTTTAATCAGCTCACAGCTTGGGGGTACAAGGTCTAGGGGCCACATGTGGTGAAAGTCCTTTTGTTGGCAGAATCCTAAAGCAGTGCAAGTCGCCACATTGTACCACATGGGGACAGGGCAGAGTGTGTGAAGAAAGAAGAGCATGTCTGTGCCCTGTGTCTTCTCTAGTCTCATTCCCTCTTCTCTTAAACCCACCAGTATTCAGGTGTAGGGAGCATCTTGGTAACTTTATTCAATCTTAATCATCTCTAATAACCTCCACCTCTTAATCCCATAGTCAGATTAATTCCCACTGTCAGTAACTTCACTAAATTCACCAACATAACCTAAAAGTTTGGGGGAAAACACTTTCAAACTACAGCAACACCTAGCCTCCTTAAAAATAATTCATAACTTAGTGAATCAGAGTTTACCCAAGTTTAGTCTTATGGGACATAGTTTCTCAGTAAAATGAAAAAATAGAGATTTTGTATTGATAATGGATCAAAAGGAATCTATGAAAATTTTGAGGGAACTGTCCTTGTCTTTTTGCAACTGCAGTAGAGAAAAATATATTCACATAAATCACTTTCTAGTGTCCCTTAATGTACCCAATGCAAAAGCCAACTGCTGTACAACTAAGGGACGACCATGCCCAGCAATGCATTTTACTATGGAAGAAAGCAAGAATATAGGACTGACTTGGGTTACAGGGACATTTCTTCTATTGTGTATACTTTACTACTCTCCTAAGACGGTTTCAGGTACAAATCAAATCTAACCAGAAGAGCTATGGTCTGTGATTCAGAAACCACACACCTGCTATGCGGTTTTGCACTGCTTCTCTGGGCCTTGACTAATATGCATCAGATTAATGAGTTTAACTAGATGATATCTTTAGTTTCTCTGGCTCTGACATTCTGCTGTCCTGGGTAGCTGACACCTCAGCTGTTCTGGTTAAGGACATCCCTAGTCTACTAAAGCCGACTTGTCCCCTTCCCCGCTTTCATCCTCCCCCCAGGACAGAGCATCATCATGGACCCCCAAAGCAGTAGCAGGCAGCCAGACAATCTCGTTTACACACAACTATTTCCTTCTTTGGGACCTGGTATATCCAATGGCGATTTACCACACGTCGTTAATATGTTTGTTATATTTTGTTGGCGGGATATGAAAGTTCATCAGCAAGCTCACACACAGGGAAGGCATATTGAAATGAGCATTACAGATCTGTCAGGCTGGAGTTTATGGCCTTTCTCAGTATTACACTGTAAGTAAAACAAGCCCTGATTGAGTCAGCTGCCTCCTGGGTACTCATTTGCCAAAGTGTGGGGAATTTTAATGCTAAGTTTATCTGCCTGCCTGTGATCGGCAGGCAGCAGGGTTGGAGGGAGGCGGGCAGATTGCTTTGGCTTAGGGGTATTATAGACGAGCCTGCAAGTTCCAAAGACACCAGGAGAGATGCTTTCAGAGGGTTTGGCCTCTTATCTTCTTATCGTCTTATAGATTTTGGAGATGTAGTGCCCTGGAGTTTTAATACTCAGTTTGCAAATCCTCCTTTTAAAACCAATGCATTAAAATGCAATGGAAAAAAAGAGCGAGGAAAACAAAATACAAAGGAATGATATTGCGAAAACGGATGATAAAAAGGGAAGTGAAATTCATTAAAATCCCAGTTATTGAGTATGATTGATGCAAATACACTCATACCTTTATTCCTTTAAAGGCAAATTCCACGATGGGTCAGTCTCCTCAATGGGGAATTGTGTCCTCTGAATAGTACTTTGTAGCTGCCTATACTGTCTAAAGGGATTAAAAAGCTTTGTAAGTCTAAATTAATGCATTAGAAAAATGAATTTTTAAAACAAGTTTTCTGTTCCTTTTTTTCAGCAAAGAATAGAAAGCACAAAATGAGAACACATTTCTAACCTCAGAAACAGTTCTGCCTCTATGATTTGGAGAAGCTTAGATATTTTTAGTGGACTGTTAATACTCGTAGTATTCACAGCATTAATAGTTACAGTGGCGGGGGACACCCCTATCATTTCTTCTTCATCAGGAGAGTTTCTTCAGTGCTGTTTCCTGAGCAGACACTTGGTATTCTAGGAGCTGGGATCTATTTGTCATTCTAGTGGTGTGCAGCTGTGGGTCACCTGGTTAATTCTGGGGCCATTCCACATTCTGGAGGCATGGAGCTGTGGTCATTTGGCATTCTAGAGGCATTCCGAAGCTGCAGGTCATTCATTATGCCAAGGTTAGTTTGTAGGCCTACAGAGCTGAGAGCCTGATTCGTGCTAGTTGAGACTGGAAACTGCATGGAAGATGTATCTCTGCTGGTGTCAGACGGAGAAAGATAGACAGAAAAAGAGAGAGAATGAAAATGAATGGTGAAGAATTCTTAACAAATTCTCAGAGAGTAGGATGAGGACAATATATGTGCACATAAAGTCAAAGTTGGAGATTTTTTTTGAAAGGAGAAAGAAGAAAATAAATTCAAGTTAGATACTAAACAAATTGTTTTGAATTTTCTTCATTAGATAAAAAGCAAGATATGACATTGTAATAAAGTACACCTGTTCTCAAAATGGTCAACATTGGTGTAAATCTTCATTCTTCTCTGTGTTAATTATGACTTTGAGAGACTTATTTTCCTGTTTAACCCTTGGTTTCATTAGTAAAATAAGGACCTGAGATAATCTAATATTTTAAGATGAGATTATTCCCTTAAACCTGTTCAACACAATCTTACCTAAATAAAAGTACTCTGTTATTCTTATAATTTATTGTCATTATTATGTTTATTAGGATATAATTTAATTCAAAAGGCAAAGGCAGTAGTAACTTCCATAATATATCATTTATACCTATCACTCTTATTAATTTTCTTTTTCCATATGATAGACACTATATAGACATAGAAATTATTTCTCTAAATTTTGACAGATTAAATTTCAACTGTGCTTATGTGACAAAGATTCAATATAGCAAATATGCCCTATGTACAAGATTTTTTAATAATTCCTGTAGTTAACACAAAAATCAAGAGGACTAAGTTTTTGCCCTTAAGTGAACTATGACAGATATTTAAATGAGTACATATGCTGAAGAAGGAAAAAATAATACAATGGAATTTAAAGAAAGTTCACATAAAGTTATTGCTTTTTTTTTTTTAGAGGTTTTTGACTTGGAGTGCATGTTCTTACGGGGGAACAGAGGCAGTGAGAGGAAAAGTGAGAAATCCCATCCCGGGGGCGGGGGGTGGTGGTGAGATGGCAACACCGCAGTCCCTTCTCCTCTATCATCTTCCCAGGATTTGTATATGCACCTACATGCGCTTGGTGTGATTTTCAAGCCACTGAGTCTGGGACTCAAACCACTATAAGCCATGTGGGAGTCCAGAAAATTAACTGCTATGCTATCTGCTGGCCCCAAGACTATTGCTCTTAACACATATATGAACTGGACATTGTTTAGACTCGGTAGTCCTAAACCCTATTATGATGGTGGCAAGATGGCTTTACCATCCTCAGCCATACCTAACTGTAGACTGAAGTCCAGCACAATAGGTAGTGGAAGCCAGATAAGGAAGAACCTTGATTTCCATGCTAGATCTATAACCTTTATTCTCCAAGAAATAAAAAAGAAAAGGAGAAAAGGTTTGTGTACATTTTGAAAATTGTTGTTGTTCCTATAAATGAATGACATCATTTTCCTTGAAGTATCTCTCAAGTGAAGTGTCAAATATTAAAATGGAATATACATATACAGTATACCAAAACCCATCAACCAGGATAAAAAAATCTGTGATCTGTTGTGCCCCTCCCAACCGATACAGATACTCATTCAAGTGAAGGGTCTTGCCAGAGGTCAGGCCACCTGCAGCTGCAGGACTTAATGGCCTGACTGTGGCTCTTCCCCTCTCCCACTCACCTTTGAACTCTCAGCAGAAGAGAGATCATCAATTTCCTATTCCTACACACCTTTGAATGCTTGGAGATAACTTGAATAATTTAGGAAGGAACATATAGATCACCAGATAACTAGGAACAATCGCAGAGGCATAAGAAATATGAGCAACTACCAAAATGTCTCTCTTCCCCAAGGGAAAACATTAATTCTGCATCACCCCCAGACAGTACAATGGAAGTCATGGAAATGTTGCATAGCAATTCATAATATCTGTAGTGACCAAACTAAATGAGATGCAAAAGAAAAAAGACAACAAACTCCAGGAGATGAGAAAGTTCTTTCATGATTTGAAAGAAGAAATAGACACCACAAAAAAGAATTAAACAGAATTGTTAGAGATAAACAATGTAATGTAGGAAATTAAAACTTCCATCAAAAGTATTGTAAGTAGATTAGATCATGTAGAAGATTGAATCTCAAATGTAGAAGACAAAACCTCTGACCTAGAGAAAAGTATCAAAAAGACTGAGAAAATAACCAAGAAAAATGAGGATAATATACAAGAAATAGTAGATACCATCCAGTGCCCAAACATCCAGATAATCGATACCCTAGAAGAGGAAGAATATAATAAGGGCATTGATAATTTATTTCATGACATCTTAGAAGAACACTTTCTAAACCTAGAGAGGAATTCAAATATCCAGACCCAAGAAATACATAGGACCCCAAGTAGAATCAACCCAAGAAAATCCTCTCCAAGGCACATCATAGCCAGAATGGCCAAAATCACAGACAAAGACAAGATACTAAAACTCGCAAAGGGGAAATGTCAAGTTACTTACAAAGGTTATCCCATCAGACTAACACTGGACCTCTCATCAGAAACAATGCAGGCAAGAAAAGAATGGAGAAATATAGTCAAAGTTTAAAATGAAAAACAATTTTAACCAAGAATACTATACCCAGCAAGGTTATCCTTCATATGGGGAGAAAAAAAAAACAACCAACATAAAGCCATTTTCAGATAAACAAAACCAGAAAGAATTTGCCAACTCTAGACCTACTCTTAAAGATGTTCTGAATGGAGTGCTATCCCAGAAAAACTAAAAAGTGAGATGGACGATTATAAGAGAACAAAAAGCAACCGAGAAAATGGCTCACTTAATCATAGAAACATGTCTGGAAATATCGATAATAACATTGAACATTAATGGATTAAATTCTGCAATCAAGAGACACAGACTGGCTGAATGGACAAAAAAAAAACCAAAAAACCTCTATCTGTTGCCTACAAGAAATGCACCTTATGGATAAAGACATACATAGACTAAAAGTGAAGGGCTGGAAAAAAAGAAATATCCATGCAAAAGAAAATTTAAAAAGGGCTGGAGTTGTGATACTAATTTCAGAATAGGCTTCAAGACAAAGACTATAAGAGACAAAGGAGTGCGTTATATAATAGTAAATGTGCTAATTCATCAAGAAGACAGAACGCTTATAAATATCCATGTACCCAACTCAGGAGCACCTAAACACGGGAAGGAGAGATAGGGTGCAACACTCTAATTGTTGCAACACCCCATTATCTCCTGTTGGCAGATCTTCTAGACAAAAAATAAGAAGAGAGACACAGGACCTAAATGCTAGTATAAATCAAATGGGCTTGACTGACATCTATAGAACTTTCCACACTAAGACCACAAAATATACATTTTTCTCACCCCAGCATGGAACCTTTTCAAAGATTGATCATATGATAAGACACAAATTAAGCCTTTGAAGATTCAAAGCCATAAAAACTATATCTAGCATCTTTTCTGATGATGATGGTATTAAACTCGATATTAATTTCAAGATACGCCCTCGAAAATACACAAACACATGGAAACTAAACAACCTACTTCTGAATGACTTCTTAACTACTGAAGAAATTCAGTCTGAAATAAAAAAAATTATGGAAACAAATGATAGTGAGTAAATGTTTTCATAATCTAGGGTACAAGGCAAAAGCAGTCCTAAAAGGGAAATTCATAGCAATTAATGTGCATACGAAAAAGATGGAAAGATGGCAAATAGACAACCTCACATCTTGCTTCAGGGAATTGGAAAAACAACTACAAAAATAACCAAAAAATACCAGGCCAAAAGAAATCATGAAGATTCAAGCAGAAATAAATGAAATAGAAAATAAATGCACTATACAGAAAATAAATGAAAGCAAAAGCTGGTACTTTGAAAACATTAACAAGATCAACACACCATTAGCTAGACTGAGAAAAAAGAAAAAAGAAAAGAACCAGATAAATCAAACATGTAATGAAACAAGCAACATTACAACAGCCACAATAGAAATACAAAACATCATTAGAGGATTATATGAGTGACTATATGCCAACAAACAAGAGAACATCAAAGAAATGGACAAATTCCTGGAGCATATAATCCACCAAAATTAAATCAAGAGGACATAGAAAACCTGAATAGACCCGAAACATGTCATGAGATTGAATCAGTAATAAATAAATAACCTCCTGACAAAGAAAAGCCTAGGTCCTGATCGCTTCACTTGCGAATTCTACAAAAATTTTAAGGAAGAGTTAACCCCCATTCTACCCAAATTATTTGTAAAGTTCCAAAAGGAAGAAAACTTTCCAAGTTCATTTTATGAAGCTTCCATAACCCTCATTGCCAAAACAGATAAAGACATGACAAAAAAGGAAAACCACAGATAAATATCTCTAATGAATAAAGGTGCAAAAATTCTCAACAAGATACTTGTAAATTCTATCCAACATCATATAAAAAATATTATTCATCATGACCAGGTAGGCTTTATTCCAGGGATGCAAGGTTGGTTCAATATATGCAAGACTATACACATAATACACCATATTAACAGAAAAAAAGATAAAGCCATATGATATTTCAATTGATGCAGAGAAAACATTTGATAAAATACAGCATCCCTTCATGATTGAGACTCTCACCAAGATTGTTATAGAAGGATCATTTCTCAAGACAATAAAATCATATATGAAAAATCGATAGCTACCATTATACTTAATAGGGAAAAGCTAAAAGCTTTTCCACTAAAAACTTGTACTAGACAAGCTTCTCCCCTTCTCCACTGCTTTTTAATATAGTGCTGGAAGTCTTAATCAGTGCAATCAGAAAAGAGAATAATATAAAAGACATTCAGATAGGCAAAGAAAAGTTAAAAATATCTTTATTTGCAGATGACATGATGGTATTCTTAGAAGACCCAAAGGTTTCCATGGAAAAACTTCTTGAAATAATAAACAAATACAGTAAAGTGGCAGGATACAACATCAGCATCCAAAAATCTGTAGCATTTCTCTATAAAAACAAGTTGAACAAAGTAGAGCTGAAGAAAGGAATCCCGTTTACCTTAGTCACAAAATGTATAAGTTATCTAGGGATAAACCTAACTAAAGACGTAAAAGACCTTTACAAAGAAAATTATGAAAATCTTAAAAAAAGATACTGAAGATGACATAAAAAGGGGGAAGGATATGCCATGTTTCTGGATTAGAAGAATGAATGTAATCAGAGCGGCAATTCTACTCAAATTAATCTACATATTTAATGCAATTCTATTAAAAATACCAGAGACATTCTTCATGGATCTAGAAAAGACAAGCATAGAATTTGTCTGGAATCATATAAAACCTCATATTGCCAAAGCAATTCTGTGCAAGAAGAGTGGAGTGAGTGGCAAATCACTTCCTGACCCCAAAATATACTATAAAGTTGTGATAATAAAAACAGTATGGTAGTGACACAAAAACAGACAGGTGGACCAATGAAAGAGAATAGAGACCCCAGAAGTAAACCTCAAAGCTTACAATCAACTGATTTTTGACAAAGGATACCAGTCAATTCATTGGGAAAAGGAACATCTCCTTAGCAAATGGTGCTTGAAAACTAGGTATCCACCTGCAGAAAGATGAAACTGAATTCCCATCTTTCACTATTAACAAAAATCAACTCAAAATGGATCAAAGATCTGAACTTAAGACCTCAAACTATAAAACTACTGGTGGAAAACACTGGGGAAACTCTGAGAGACATTGTGATAGGCAAAACCTTATTTAATGAGACTCCCAAAGCATGGGCAATAATCCCTAAAATAGACAAGTGGGACTATATCAAAATAAGAAGTTTCTACACAGCAAAGAACCCAGTAATTAGTATGAACTGACAACCCTCAGAATATTTTTTATAAATAAAGAACTGATAACTAGAACACAGGGAACTCAAGCAGTTTACAAACAAACAAAAACAATTAATCCTATTAAAAGATGGGAAAATGGGCTGAACAAAACTCTCTAAGGAAAACATATGAACAGCCAAAAAAGCATATGAGGAAATAAGATGTAGATTTAAACCACGATGAAATACCACCTAACCCCTGTCAGAATGGCAAAGATTAAAAATACAAAAAATGATAAGTGTTAACTGGGTTGTGGTGAAAGGGGAATTCTCCTACACCATTGGTGGGAATGTAAATTGGTCCAGCCATGGTGGAAAACAATATGGAGTTTTCTCAAAGATCTACAAATAGAACTAATATTTGATACAACAATCCCACTTCTGGGTGTCTGTGCAAAGGACAGGAGAATGCTCAGTTGGAAAAGCACTTGCATGTCAATGTTTACTGTGGCATTATTTACAATAGCTAAGACATGAAATGAACCCAAATGTCCAAGAACAGATGAATGGATTGAAAAAGTGTGGCACATATACTCTATGGAATACTAATCAGCCATATAGAAAAACAACGAGACTCTTGCATTTGCTAGAAAGTGGTTGAATATGGAAGATCTATTGCTGAGTGAAGCAAGCCAGGCTATGAAAAGAAGATATTGTATGTATGCACTTAATATATACCGACTATCTGCTCTCTATGGTAGAGGTTGAAATATTGGAGGGCATAAAAATGAAAAGAGATATGGATGCTGAAGACAGTGTGGAACAGGAAGCAGGGAGCAGGGAAGAGTAAAGAGAAGGATAGCATGAGAACAAATAGACACAATATTTATGGGACACAGAAATGGTTTGTTACCTATTGATGATAACATGTATGGTATTCTCAACTGGACTGGTCCAAATAGTATTGCATGTTGGGTAAATTCTTCATACAAGCCAATTGATATATATATAATTGAATGTTTTAAAAATAAGAAGAAGAATAAATATTAATCTGAAAAAAATCTGTGATCTATGTTATATGGGGCAAAAGAGGCAAACCAGACTCTGGAGTGCACCCCAGTAGCAGTAAGGGACAATACCATAATTATAGGAACACTGTATGTGACCTCTTCTACTACTGGGAGCCAGAACCTCAGGGGTATATTACCCACAGGGATGCCCAACTGTGTCTCAGTCAATCAATAAGCTCCAATGACCAAGAAAAGATGCCTGTGTATACATACACAGGGTTTCTGCAGAGGCTGAAGAGCCTGACTTTGGAGGGCCTTATATTATGATTTACAGATGCACTGGGATGCTTGTTAAAAGTGAATTTCATAATCCTCACCAATAGCAGACCTCCTTGGAGCAATTCTTAGTAGCCTATGAGAAATAAAGGTCAAAGTTTTCATCTCATAGTTCATAAGAGAAACAGCAAAATCTAGTTGAAAAGGATTCTTAGAGAACATTTTGTGCTTCATCTATGCATTTCTTGACTCTCTCCTTGTTCTAAAAGCGGGGACTATAAGCTCTCAGGAAAACACCAATGTCCTGCCAGAATGAGACCATGTTTGGTGGTAATTGTAACTTATATACTCTGGAGGTCTCCCTTAAGACAAAAACACAGAAGTAACAAAAAATTTAACCTGAAAATGAACTGTAAAATTAGAAAAGACAGTAAAATATATAATGTGTATCTGCTGGCGATTATGAAATACTGATAAATATTTCACAAAATTCAGAAAAAGAACCATATTTCTCTTTTTAACTACATACTATACCTTAATAATGTCTACCTTTTCCCTATGTCATCATCATATGTGATTTGTATGTTATTTTCTATTAAGTGATTTAAAATTAGTCTTTTTCTCCAGCTATCTATTTATCGATAGCTATCTATCTATTTAAGACGAGCCTCAATTTGTAATAATCCTCCTACTTTAGGCTCCTGGGTACCAGGGACTACAGGTATGCACACCACATATGTTTCTTTTTAAGACAGGGTCTTGCTACGTTGCCCAGGTTAGCCTCAAGCTTGTAATTCTCCTGTATCAGTCTCCTCAGTCATTGGAGTTGGAAGTTCGTCTCATCCTCAGCCTTTAGGTTGAACAAGGAATCAAACCCAGGCCTCCCATGTGGTCCCAGCCTCCAGAGAACAGTGTCTAGGCAGGACAGTTGGCCTTGGTAGGTATATACATATTTTAAATTTGCTATAGGATGAGTGTGTGTGTTGGAAAGAGAGAGAAAGTAAGAAAGCACCCCCTTAAGGGATATGGCCATGCCACAATCCCTTCTCCTCTATCGTCATCTCAGGATTTTGGTACGCAGGCAGATGGATCTGGCATGTTTTTCAAGCCACTAGTCCAGACTTGAATCACACAATCAGCCATATGGGATCCATGATATTATTCAAATGACAGTTTAAAAATTTTCATTCATAATTAATTATTGAAAATTAGTAAGTGAATACTAAACACTGATTTGGGGAAAACTGGTATCAAATTTCCTTAATGAACGACCATGAAGGTTGCATGGAATTTTCAATTCTGTGTAGTGATGTATTATCCATACCCTTTTCATTGATAATGTTGACACTATTGATCTCATTAGTGATGAATGGCTGTACTGTGTTGATGTATTATGACCTCAATACTAGCTTTGTTGATGTCCATCGTTGATGGCAAATCAGCAAGTACTGGATGAGAACACACAAAGATTTGATAGGGCAAGGTAATTGGGACTAATGAAAGAGATAAATGATGCCACAGCCTCAAAGGACCAGAATTGAGAAGGACAGTTCAGATCGAGTGCAGTGATTAAGCATGGCAGAAAAGGGTGATGAGATTGAAATGTATTTTGTACCCAGGATAGTAGTTTGGAAATGAGTGTTAAATATCAGCAAGTGGCTGAAGACATTGAACTGTGTGTCTAAGTTGTAGAAACAGACACTTGTTGATATATCAGTAAACTTACAAGTAGGAAATGTAGTTAGTAACAATATTATTAGGACAAGGAGCAGACAAATGTCCCTTGGAAACTTAGTCTGCCCTGCTTTGTAATAATCTAAGGCATCTTGTTAGTGATAACTCAACTAGACACAGAAGTGATGACAAACACTTTTGGTGATAGAAAAGCATCATTAAAAAATCACATGCATTATATACTCTATTAAAATTCTGCTTGGCTGGATACCAAATGCCCACACCATGGGACACAAAGTAAAATTTAACAAAGGAAGACTCAGAGTAAAATGAAGCAGTAGTTGTAACCAATTCTGTAATGGAATATCATACTTTTTGAAGACTCTGGACTAAAACCAAAACCCATAGCCACATGATCACATTGCTAACACAACCCCCTGGGGATTGAGGCTTAAACTTCATTTGCCTCCTTGTACATTTGCCTTGTGCTCCTTTCAGTTTCCATGGAGCTCACATTCTAGTTAGAGAAGACAGACAATAGATACATCAACCAAATAATAAACATACATTTTCAGATAGCTATTGTTTCATGAAGAAAATAAGACAGTACATGTGAAAAAAGGTTACTGCAAATGGAGGAAGAAGCAAGCAATCTCCTGGAGGGTAGGATCCAGAAAGACCCAGCTGAAGAAACAGACATAAAGATGAACTCTGCATCAGGAGGGTTCTGGGACCACCATATTGACAGACTGGAGTGCTAGGCCCAGAGGGTTAACCTGGCTAATCTAACTTCCTGTAGCAAACTGGCGGCAGAGCTGGGACTATGGCTTAGACATCCCAAGTCAAATTAAAATTCTTTGCTGTCACTCAAAGAGTTCATGTGAGGTATCGCTTTAGATATTTTTGAAATGTAAAAACTGAGATAGCTCTTATTGCCTCCACTAAGTTCCTGGCAAAGAGAGTTATTCTTATTAAGCTTAAGTTTATTTATTTTTTTCCATAAAAAAGAGACACGCACAAAAAAGAACGAGAGAACAGAAAAAGACAGAGATAAAGCAAGAGGGAGAAACAGACAGGCCCCCCTATTCAGAGTCTTCACACTGCTATCCAACCCCACTCTCAGTGTGGATCACTGGCATGCATGGGCATGTATAGGAGTGACTCAGGAAGGAAGTCCAGGACCTTCCTATGTGGATTCTGCATCATAGGGCATTGTGTTACTGTTGTACCACCATGGCTGACTCACTATTACCATCAATATTTTTATTAATCATCAAAAATCCAGAAGTATGCTGGCCTCATTGCCTAGTGGTCAAAGGAGATGGATCCCACATGGACGACTGTAGCTTGAGTTGAGACTCAAAGTCTCAGAAACTTGAAAAATGCACTGGGTGTGTTCACATGCCCCAGATCCTGACTGGATAGGCAAATGGGGAGAAGAGATTGTGACATGAGCATGTACCATTAGAGTTTCTTTCTCTCCTCTCTCTGTTTCTCCATCTTTCTGGTAAACATACACGCACTTGGGTAATTAAAAAAAAAAAAAAAGCCAAAAGCTGATTTGTCAGTTGAATAGTCAATCTGCCATTTCATTTTTTAAGTTAATCGCAATGACTAGAATAACCAGTTTCAAAACCATAAAATAATAAAATAAAATAGCTATGATAACTCTGAGAGATCAATCAGTAAGTCTTCTGTAGATTATTTTGATCACATGTCTTTATCAGGATACATAAACCAATCAATCAATCAACCAATAAAACAATATGTGGGAGGATACACATCCAATACAGACTTACTTATTTACTTGCTATTTGTGTTACGTGCTTTACAAAAACATAGGCAAGGAATATAAATGTTTTTTTTTTTTTGAGAGTTTTTTTTGCTACAGGGCACGTTGCACTCGCCAGAAAGACAGAGAGAGACAGAGAGACAGAAAGCGAGAAATCACCCACCAGGGGGGATGGCCACGCCACAATCCCTTCTCTTCCATTCTCCTCTTGGGATCTTTGGCATGCATGCATATGTGCCTAGCATGAGTTTAAGCCACCAGCTCTGGGACTCGAACCATGGTCAACTACATGGGAGTTCAGCAACATAGCCATTATGCTAACTGCTGGTCCCTATAAGTGTTTTTCAATGCACTAAATGTAAATGCAAGTAAAAGTCCCATGATTTTTTCCCATAGCCCAATGAATCATTGTGATGCACTTTGAGGAAACTTAGTCTCTTTGGAGACAACTGAACTAGACTGATCCCTTTTAGTTCAATTGATATTGGAAAAGGGACTTGGAAAAGGAATATGGATCATTCAGTGTAACAAGTGAGTAAAGGACTTTATAATCAACTCAGTTTCATATAAATGCAATGTCTTTTTGAAAACTACCCCTGCTTTTTGTTAAAATTATAATTTTTCAGCACTTTCATAAATTTCTTATAATTTCTTTCCCTCCATAAATTCTCTGGAGATTTACGCTTTACTTCTGATCTCTCCACAGTGAACAGTCTGGGAACACCAAACCTCTGTCACCAGATCCCAGCAACAGGTCAACTCCTTAAAGTCTTCGGACACAACAGGATCTGAATTTGTTTTGCCCAAGGATTCCCAGAACTGACACAGCCTCCCAGCCTGCTTAGGAATGCAGCACCACACTTCTCAATAGCATTTTATGACACATTTCTCAAATCAAATTTAAAAGCATAACTGAGTGGAATTAAATTAATGCCGTCTGGTAATGTCAGCAGCACCAGAGCTGCAACAGGCTGGCTTAGTTCCTAAACCTGCTGGAGCTCCATGATACATATTCAGTCTCTACTATTAGTAAGACAATCTGTGTATACCTGTGTATACCGTGTGTGTGTGTGTGTGTGTGTGTGTGTGTGTGTGCATGCATGCATGTGTGTGTATGTGTGTGGGGGGGATTTGGAGTCTAGAATGTGGCTGAGCGGTTTTGGAGAGAAGTTACAGATTCTTAATGATCATTCATGCTTCAAGATCTTGATGTTTGAGTTGATATTTGCATATCCCTTCATGTTCCACAGAGTATGTTTAGCGCCATTTGATCATTTGATCATCATAATCACCCTGAGAGGAAAGCATTCATGATTTTATCTCCTTCCTTTACTTATTCATTTATTTTACTTAATCTAAAGTTTCCTGATTTTAAATTTAGCATTCTTTTTACTCCCTAAACTCAAAAGTAATGATTACACTACCCATCTTTTTAGGACTCCTTAACCTTGCTGTTGCTAAATCCACTGTTCCATTTGTAGTCCTCATCTGAATTGATTTATAAAAGCATTTACTTAGCTATCATTTCCTCATGATGAAACACAGTTGCTTTACTTGATTTCAAGATACAAAACCTTCGGGAACCAGCAGTTAGCGTAATGGCTATGTCGCTGGACTCCCACGTAGTCAACCGCGGTTTGCGTCCCAGACCTGGTGGCTTAAAACTCACGCCGGGCACGTGTGCGTGCGTGCCTAAGATCCCACGAGGAGAATGGAGAAGGGATTGCGACGTGATCATCCCCCCTGGGCGGTGATTTCTCGCTTTCTGTCTCTATGTCTCTCTCTCTCTGTCTGTCCAGCGAGCACATGCGCCCTATAGCGAAAATCTCTCCAAAAAAAAAAAAAAAAAAAGATACAAAACCTTTTTGAATCCTTCCTATCTCACTAGATGCTCATAGTCTTTTGCTGAGGTTCCTTTATTTTTTCAGCTTTAAACACTGACCATCCGAGGCCTCCCTCTTTTCTCTATTGACCATCACTCATTCCCTTGGTAATCTCATCTTGCATGTGACTTTAATTGTCATTTCACTCTAATCACGTCTCAATTTACATCTTTCTTCAAGAGGTCCCTCCTGAGCACCTGGTCCCTGTATCTGGCTCTACCAACCACCTCCACTTGGATCTGTAACAGACAAATTCAAAATGACCAATATTCCTGTCTCACTCCTAACAGGCTTTCTCCCCACAGTCTGATCCATATCTGCAAATCCAAATTCCATCTTTCAGTGCTTAGGCTAGATACATAAGCTATATTTGCCACCTTGTACATCTTGTTTTGTTTATTTCATACTCATCCGTCAAAAAAATCTTGTTAATTTCATTCTTAATATATGCTCAGAACTTAGGCACTACTATCATCCTAACCCTGGATCTCATCATCTTTTGACACCAGTATTCAGAGAATTCCTTTCCAAAGTTGAGTCATGTGGCACAGCTCCTCCAGTGGGTAGCTGCTCACTCAGAGGGAAAAGCCAAAGTCCTAATGGTGTAAGACTCAACTCTCATCTTGCTTCCTGTATTCTCCACCTGGCTCACACTAATGCTGTCTTTCTGACCTTCTTGCTATTCTAGAACACAAACATATTCTTACTTCAGGACATTCGAATGTGTTATCAGGTAGTCAAAAAAGTCATGATGTATTTTTTTCTGTTTTCCTATGCAAAAATGCATCATAACTTTTCCAGTAACACAGTATTTTGTTTTATGTACTTTTTGAATCTGGAGAATGATTCCCTGTATATCTAAAACACTTCCCCTATCATCTTCTTCAGCTGTATGATGAGATGTTATCTTCTCATTCAAATAATCCCCCATTACCCTACTTAAGAGGATAACATACTATCTTCCCCATCCTCTGTTTCTCCTCAACTGTGTTGTCATTGTCTTTGTCATATTGTGGTGTAGTATGAATCATTTCCTAATAATATGCTATCTGTTTTATTTGTTTAATTATTTTGTTTATAATGTATCTTCTTTCCAACAGATTCTAATCTCAGCTAGGGCAAGCAATGTCTAAGTGTTGTGTACTGAGAGCTTTCTGTAGGGTTTTGTCTACAGAAAGTATATAAACCAGACGATCTGGGGTCAACCCCATTGTGTAGTGGTTAAGCTCTGGCCTTGGGGGGCCAGATCTCACATGACTGACAGCAATTCAAATCCCAGCCCCAGCAGCTTGAAAAATATGTTGGATGCAGGCACACATGTGCTCAAAGTCTTGATAGGATGGAGAAATGAAGAAAAAAAGAATGCAGCATGACAATGCCTCTCTGGGGGATACTTCCTCTTTCTCCCTAGTGAACACATGTGTCCACTGGCAATATAAAACCAAACCAACAAATTCTATGTTGTATGAATAAACACATCACTCTTATGTCACAATTTATAGTTTTCAAAGTTTATTCACCTGTGGGAACCAGTAGTTAGCATAATGGCTATGTCGCTGGACTCCCACGTAGTCGACCGTGGTTTGCGTCCCGGACCCAGTGGCTTAAAACTCATAACGGGCGCGTGTGCATGCGTGCCCAAGATCCCGAGAGGAGAATGGAGGAGAAGGGATTGCGGCGTGACCATCCCCCCCTGGGGGATGATTTCTCGCTTTCTGTCTCTCTCTGTCTGTCTGGCGAGCGCACGTGCCATGTAGCGAAAACCTCTCCAAAAAAAAAAAAAAGTTTATTCACCTGTGTTATTCCATATGTACCTCATAAACAATCCTGGAAATTAAGAGAAAGGTAAATATTTTCCCATTTTATTATTTTTTATTCATTTACAATTTTTGTTTATTATTATTACTATTTAAAAAAAATTCTATAGATCCTGTGTGCTCAGCAAAGAGAGGAAGAGAGAGAGAGTAGGAAAGTGAGAAAGCAAGCTGCCAGGTCTGGGACTCAAACTGTGGTCATCATGTGGGAGTCCAGCACCCCAACTGCCACACCACCTGCTGGGGTAGTTTCCCATTTCAAAAATGAGGTAACTGAGGGGCAGGTGATGGCGCAGTGGTGACATAACTGGACTCACATGGGAAAGGTGCTGGGTTTGTGGCCCTGGAGCTCCCTGAATCTGCCTTGAGCATGTGCATGCCCATGGCGTGGAAAGGCTGAAGCTAGGGAGAGATCACAACATGAAGACTCTGTTTGATATATCTCTCTTTTTCTCTCTTCCTAATAGAATGAATTAACAAATAATCTAGAAAAATGAGATAACTGTACCTAGTAAATTAAATGACTTGGTCAAATCTGCTAAGATATTAGTGGAAGAAACAAGGATTAAACAATTTCCATATTACTAGGCTGCTCCTTTTTCATTAATAATTTCTGTCATGAGGAGTGTGAATGTACTTGACAATATAGAAGAAAG
Source organism: Tupaia belangeri chinensis (assembly GCF_000334495.1). Classification (NCBI taxonomy): domain Eukaryota; kingdom Metazoa; phylum Chordata; class Mammalia; order Scandentia; family Tupaiidae; genus Tupaia; species Tupaia belangeri. The sequence goes on along the minus strand of NW_006201854.1, from coordinate 994,504 downwards.
CTTAGGATACAGATTTTGGTATCTGCTCAGGTGTGTTTTCTGGTTCCATCTATTTCTACATTGGTAAAGTTATTCAAAATTCTATTTCCCTTTTCATAAATGAAGTATAATCACAATGTATTCTAAAACAAGTCATTAAAAAGTTTTAATGAGATATACATATGACATTAAATAACATTTAAAATATATAATTATTAGCATATGAGATTATAGCAAGAGATAAAATAAATACAGACATAAACACATACATTAATGTGGAGATACTACCCACTCATGCCCACGTAGTTCAGAAATTCCACTTATTTGGAAGCACGCATAAATATTATAAATATCATGTTCTGCTTCCGATTGTTGAAACAACCAGAGTGCAGTGAAGGAAAGCTTAGAGTTTAATGCCAGCCTATTGAAATCCAATGGACCAGTTTACCTCATGAAACTCCAGAGGTTTTCTAAAATTAGGTGGGATTTGACAAGACTTGAATCTTGCAGGTCTTAATCATTTAGCCAATGTGTAATACCATGCCTACATGTAGGTACCACATATGAATGTGTATTTTCTTCTTATTTTATTTTATTTTTTATTTTTTGGAGAGGTTTTTTTCGCTATAGGGCGCATGCACTTGCTAGACAGACAGAGACATAGAGACAGAAAGTGAGAAATCATCCCCCAGGGAGGATGGTCATGCCACAATCCCTTCTCCTCCATTCTCTCGGGATCTTGGGTACGCATGCCCATGCGCCCGGAGTGAGTTTTAAACCACCAGCTCCGGGACATGAACCGTGGTCGACTACGTGGGAGTCCAGTCACATAGCCATTACGCTAACTGCTGGTTCCCATGAATGTGTATTGAATGAAGCAAAGATATTTGGGTAAGCGAAAACTGGGGATATAATGAAAGAGCACTCAGAACACAGAGAAGAGAGTGAAGAGAGTTGGAGGGGCAGAAAGTATGTTAGTTATCTATTGCTACATCATAAATTACCCTAAAACTCAGCATCTTAAAACAACAAATATTTATTATCTCTGGAGGGTAGATGACATGACAGATAACATTCAATAAATATTTATATTAATATTAGTTGTAGGTATTGTGCCAAAACTTGAAGAAGGGGTTATCTGTATAGGTTTTAATAATCATATGCTTGGCAATTTCAAAATATTTACATGTGTTACCTAAATTTATCATCTCAACAATCCTATGACATAGCTGTCAATCTGCTATATTAATTCACTTATTAATCAATTAACTTATTAAACAACTATTTATTAATCTTCCACAGTGTACCAGGCTGTGTAATTTAGAAGCAAACAGCACAGATTAAAATGCCTATCTTCACAGAAGTTACATTTACTAAAAGAAAAACATAGTCACCCATTCCTGCCACATAAACATGTGCACACATGTGTATGCACACACGTGCACACATGTGTAAGCACACACACACGGTGTTCAAAAGTTCATGGAAAATAGATATTGTTAAAAAAAAATAATCTGTGTATGGATTTTATGTTGTTATTTTAGTTGCCAGAAGGTGTGTGCACTCACCAGAGGGAGAAAGAGAGAAGGAGAGAGAAAGGATTCTTCAATGGGACATGGTCATACCATAGTTCCTTTTCCTCCATTTCTTCATCCAGTTTAGATTTTAGGCATACATATGACATGTTTTCTTTCTTCTTTTTTTTTGAGAGGTTTTTGCTAAAGGTGTGTGTGCTCACCAGAGAGACAGAAAGCGAAAAATTCCCGGGGGGATGGCCACACTGCAATCCCTTCTCCTCCATTCTCCTCTCGGGATCTTGGGCATGCATGCACACGAGCCTGGCGTGAGTTTATGCCCAAGGGTCTGGGATTCGAATCGTGGTTGACTACACACGAGCGACATATCCATTAGGCCAACTGCTGGTCTCCATGGCATGTTTTTAAAGTCACTGAGGCTGAGATTTGAACCACAGTTGGTCATGTGAGAAGAGTTTCCCTTAACTATCAGGCCATGGGTCCAGCCCATATACATGGATTTTAAATTATTTTGCACCATGACAACCCTATATTTTTAAAAATAATTATTTAATTTAATTTATTCATAATTATTATTATTTTTTTCAATTTGGCCAGAGATTGACAGAGATAGAGAATGATAAAGTAAGCTACCAGGTCTGGGACTCAAAGCACAGTTGACCATGGCACTTGCTGGTCCCAATAATCTTGTACTTTAATTTTATTTTTCCATAAAAATTTTGAAGCCCCAAAACAGATAGATAGATAGAAGATAAAGATATATAGAGAGATACATAGTGATATACATAATCTGTCAGAGGGTAATATGTGCTGTGAGGACAAAAAAATATGAGAAAGGAAGCACTCCAATCACAGAAAAACTAAGTAATTACCAGCACTGCACAGACAAAATAGGCTAGAAAGAAGCAATATTCTATTAAGACATTTTATCAATTAAGATCTCCTAGCAGTTAGTTAGGAAAAATCCTAATTTAAGTCAGAAACTGTTTCATATACCAGGAAGCCTGGAGATTCCAGTCCTCAAATGCCAGAAATCTGGCTTTTCTTTGGAACAAAGCAGGTGCATTTTAAACTTCACTTCATAATATTCCAACACGTAGGAAAAGAAAGCAAGATTCTCTTTTGGACTCTTCTTGGCTTTCCAGAGGCCTGAAGAGACCCTCATGTTATTGAGAACATGATTATATGATCCCCACTAAACACATTCCTGGCAAGGAAAGGGGTGTCTTTGGTGTTCTGGATTAGTTCCTGGAGTCTCGCTTAGAGTTACCCTACCCTGATTTGAACAAAATCTGTCGAAAAGAAAATGAGGATAGTCAACCACCAACATTTGCCATTAATATGGACCAAATTTATTTATGATCTAGTGATCAGCAGTAGATACATGAAAGAAATTTCGTAAATGATTGTCCATTTGAGTTAAAATAAGAAATTGAGAAAAGGAAAAGAGGGACAGTCAATGGTTGGTGGTTAAGGTGGCCAGATCCCACATGGCAAACCATGAGGTTCAAGTCCCTGACCTGATGACTTGAGAAATACACCAGTCACATGTATATGTGTTGTCCAAGGCCTGAAAAGAGGAGATGAAAGAGCAGGGATTTCTGTATGGTATGACCATTTGCCATGGGGAGGTGGGATTAGAAGATATATTTTCACTTTCCTCTTTCTCTTTCTGTCTTTTTCTCTCTCTTTGGCAAGCACATGTACCCTCTGGAAAAATTATAAAAGAAAAAAAATTAGGATCAGATAAAAGGTAAGAAATGGGATGGGGAAACAGGCATTTTTTTTTTTTTTGGAGATATTTTCGCTATAGGGTGTGTGCAGCCCCAGGGGGGATGGCCACGCTGCAATCCCTTCTCCTCCATTCTCTTCTCGGGATCTTGGGCACGCACGCACATGCGCCTGGCATGAGTTTAAGCCACCAGGTCCAGGACTTGAACCGCGGTCGACTACATGGCAGTCCAGCGACATAGCCATTACGCTATCTGCTGGTCCCGACAGAATCATTTTTTTACTCTAATATAAAAGAAAGATAATGCACAACACTCTGAACTGGGAGCAACGTGAACCCATTCCTCATCATCACACAGCATGTAATATATATATATGAGCATTTCAGTTCAAAATAAGGGTGTTCTCCACTTACATAAACAGAGAATTGAAGAGTATATTTACCACACAGACAGTTAAGTTAGCTGCAGATAATTCAAAGAGAAAAAACACGTACACAGACATATGCATTAATCACTCCTACACCCACCAACGCACATCCCCTGCAACCCTTCTTTAAAATTTTTTTCTTTCAGTTGCCAGAAAGAGACAGAGATACAGAAAGGGAGAAAGAATCACTTCTCCAATGGGTCATAGTTTTGCCGTAATCCCTTCTCCATTTCTCCTTCTGTCAGGATTTTGGGCATGCATGTACATGCATCTAGTGTATTTTTAAAGCCAGTGGGGCCTGAATTCAAAACATGGTTAGCCATGTGGTATCCAGTTCCCTTAACTACTAGGCTATGAGGCCAGTCTCACAACTACAAATCTTTCTCTGTTTTTTTTTTTTTTTTTTTTTGAGAGTTTTTTTTTTGCTATAGGGCGTGTGTGCTCACCAGGCAGACAGAGAAAGAGAGATAGAAAGCAAGAACCCCCCACCCTCACCCCCAGAGGGGATGGCCACGCTGCAATCCCTTCTCCTCCATTCTCCTCTCAAGATCTTAGGCATGCACGCACACGCATCCTGTGTGAGTTTTAAGCCACCAGGTCTGGGACTAGAATCGCGGTCAACTACATGGGAGTTCAGCGACATAGCCATTATGCTAACTGCTGGTCCCTCTCACTTTTATGATATTATTATTTACTATTCTTTGAGCAAGTATTGTTTTTCAGACACTGACTAAATAATTTATGAGTATTGTCTCATTTAATTTCAGAACCATTCATGAATTAACTACTACCATAGAATATTTTTCTGTCTGAATTATATGGATAGAATCTTCAAATTTACACTTCATTTTACATATATGTCCTTTACTTTCACTATTAAACAGATGCCATTTTAGTGAATGACTATGTTTGTCAGTCTGTTTCTCCTAAATTTAAACACAATGCTTCAGTCATTTTATTTGCACCAATGAGCCATTTTATAATGTTTTGAGTTGATCAAATTAAAATCACTCAGGAAAGTTTAGCACCTGCCAGTTCCTAAATGCTGAGATGGGCCTGATTATTTTGTAACTGATCTGTATTTTCTCCTCCAGTCCCAATAACAACTTTTGGTGCCAATCAATCACTTGTAACATGCCCCTCTCTATAATTCCTCAAACAAACTCCTTGAATGAGAAATCTTATTGACCACAGAAGCTAGCATTTCACAGCAGACTCTACTCTCTGAAGAACTTTACTGAGATAATGTGCATATGTAACCTGAGAGAGAAAAACAGGATCAGAAGGAGAATCAGAGAAAACGAATGAGTTGGCAGGTTTCCTGGGAGAGCTCCACAGGAAGGACCAGGGCAGGGTCATGAGAAGAAGGCATGAAGTCAGGAAAGGTAGAAACTTAAGATCGGCCCTGCCAACACCATGCTGTGTGTTCTTGGGTGAATCCTATTAAACCTCCCAGCTCCCATTTCCCCATCTGTGAAAATGGGAGGTGAGAACTGAGCTCAGGTTGAAAAATATCTGGCATAGGTGCCTGAGGCAGACATCAAGAATCAATCATGCTACTTTTTCCTACTGAGCCAGCGATGGAGCTCCACATTCTTCTCAGCACACACTCCAGGCAGCTTGGAATGGTTTGAGTTGGCACATCATTTAGAATAGATCTGTCATTCCTGGACAAAGCAATCTCTAACATTCATTTTAGATCTACTGTTTTAGGAATATATTGCTGCTGTGGAAAGAATCATGAACTTGAGAGCAGAAGACCAGGTTTAAATTTGGGTTCTGACATTTATTACTTTTGTGACCTTAAGGAAATCAATTTATAGTTTGATTGGGGGGGGCTAATCTTTAAAATGAGAATGAAATATCAAATGTCCTATGGTCAATGTGAAGAACAAATGAGATATAGAAGAATGTATCTGAAAGCATATGGCACATCATTGACATGAAATCATCCATTTAAATAAATATTTTAAAGTTAAAATCTGGTAAGATAAATGGACATATGATGAAACTTAAGAATGTTGGAAACCACAGAGAAAGTGAAGGAGGAGTATGGCTTTTCCTTTCCAGACACTTTTAGCTCTTCCCTTTGCCCACTACTGCTGCTCATGGACCCTATTACCAGTCTCCCAGGCATATCCCATTTCCTCAATCTCAAGAAGAGTTTGATTCAACTCATGTATCTGGCTCATAAATCAACTTTTGCATAGCACATTTAGGAATTGCTAGTATCTATCAGATTTCACTTTGTTTTTCTTTTTCCATCCATTACTATCCTATACCTACATTTAATGGAGTAGGTACTTTGCCAGTGTCTTAACATAGGGAATATCTTAGCTTGGTTCAATTATATTCAGCATTAACTGGATGTTTTGAGGAAGAGTAGCTTGAGGTTGGGCATGGTGCTAGGGTCTCTTTTCTTTCCACATACACACCTAAGGGTCTAGAGTTCTATCTCTGTTGCTGAATACTATAAAAGTATTGCTATTGAAAGATAATTATCAGGGCCAGCAGGTGTTGTGGTGGTTAAGGTGCTAGACTCCCACGGTTTGAGTCCTAGACCTGGCTGCTTGTTTTCTTACTTCTGTCTCTCTCTCTCTCTCTTGTGAGTGCCCATGCCTTATAGCAAATTTAAAAAATAATAATAAATAAAATTTTAAAATTAAGAAAATTGTCTAAAAAAAGGATAGTTGAGAATAGTTGTCCATATAGTATAATTACCAATGTGTGTGTGTGTGTGTGCACGTGCACATGTGTAAGGTTATTAAAATACCAGTGTCTCCCTGGCAAGTTGATCATAGTTAGATTTATTGATGACAATTACAAGTGCTCTTCCAGAACTTTTCATCACAGGTAAACTCATCATAACTACTAGATTAGGGATGGACAGTCTTTGGTCCACACTTCTGCAGTGGTGTTAAAACAGGACATTCTTTTTCTCATCATGTCCCATGTGTAGTGTCTTATCTGATCTTGGGTGGTTATATGTGTGTGTTTGTGAGGGTGCTAATTATGCACATACATCAGCCCTTTTCTCATTGGGTTGCCTTCTGTTTATGCCTCAAGATGGTGTGACAACACTGGATACCACATAGGGTGAAGTGGACATGAGAAATCCTATCGAGCAGCAGAGGAACTTTTATAACCAGGAATCTAATATTCAGATTTGGGTGGTTTGAGTTTCTGTGATGTAAAATTTTCCTTAGCACCCCAAATTTTTAATTTTTCACTAAAAAATTCCATTCATAAAAATAGACATTGTTAGTGGTGTGTGTGTGTGTAGGGGGGTGAGGTGGGAGGCTGCATGAATGTGTTAACATGTATGTAAATAAGAGAAATGCAATTAAGTCTCAGTTGACACAGCTCATAATAGTCTGCAGTTATGAGCACCACTGATGTGATACTAATATGGCTCTAAACGGGTAACATATAAGCTGAAACTATAAAAGTATAATCCTGCTCAGAAAAATGCATTAGGCTTTTATAGGTCACAGGATCTGGGACCTGAACCAATGTTAGGCAGATCTCAAGGATCACAAAAGCTCAGTGAACATCTGGTTTGACAGTAGTCTCTATAACTCCAATCAAATGTCTTTTAATCTATGAAGTCTTCAACTATGACCTGAGAAAAATTAGTTCTTGAGTCTCTTACATAACTTAGCTTATACAGAAATTGTTATGGGTTTTGATGTTTGCACCCATCTCCCTTACTAATCTACTCCTCACCACTATTCTATTTCTTCAGAACTTACTCCCATGTCTTGTGCAAATAATTAAATCTACTCATACCACATTTCCCCTTGCTTCTTAGTAAAAGACTACGTAACACTGCATGGGTCCAGGACTGGGCAAGCAAATAAATATAGTCAAAAGCAGCAGGGGATGGCAGAAAGTATGAAAGCAAGGGAAAAATCTCCCAAGTTTTCCCAAAAAGAGAGACTGACCAGTAAGTGTGAACCTCAAAGATAACCACGGAGATTTCACTGACAGGAAGCCAGGCCATCGTTACAGCTCTCTGCACCCAGAAACTAGCATTGTCTCCTTTCTGTATTCTACCTTTCTCCTACTACTACTCCATGTCACCAAAAGTCTAAGCAGAAACCAGTATCCATTCCTGGTAGCTTGGTGTTAGGTGACACCCACTTCTATGGTGAAGCAATCAGACTGACGTCCTAGATGCCACTGCAGTGCGGAGATAGTGTCTATGCAGAGGTCCAAGTTGGACCTTGAAAACATTTCTTCTTAAAGACTTTAATAACCATTGACCAAGTGCAGATATTGTACTTCTGGCCCAATACAGGTTTAATATGTTTTTGTGTGCTATGCTGGTACAATGTGGAAAATACCTCTAAGTTTTAAATAACTGATTTAGGTACAAACTTTTAGAACAACCTCCTTGGATCTTTTAAAGCTTCTATTTGTCAGAAAGAGAGCTAACTTAAATTGTTAAATTGCCCTGCTGCCCCACTCACAAATCCTTAAGAGTTTCTGTACCACCCTTAGTATTTATTGGACATAACTGCACCATTTTCATTCTCAGGGATGTTTATGGAACACTCTCTGTCCCGCCCTATTCTAATTTGGCCACGGGAAGATGTTCAAATTGATTGTTCAAAATCAATTTAAAGGACCATTAGTCATCCAGAGGCTAATTGCTGTTATTATCTTATTATTCATCATAATTCCAATAACACAAGAATAATGCAAAATTGAAAAGGTAAATCCAATTTGCTATGCAGTCATCAGAAAAGATTGTAGCGATTTCTAAACACAGCCCTTGAGAAGGAGTTTCAGTTTTCTTTGCTCTAGTCAGTTTGGCAACTGCCACTAGGCCTCTCTTAATGTACCAAGCCCTAGATGGGTTTGAGAGATAGGGGCCATGTGTGGGTGACGATGAGGTGGTGGGAGAACGAAATAACAAAAAGGATGTGGTCATTGACTTAATGGAAATTTTTGTCTATTGTAGATAACATGTCTCAAAAAGACTGACTAGTAAGTGTAGGAAAAAAAATCATTAATTATTATGCATGCACAGTATAGGGAAATAATTTCTTTTTTGAGCAATCTCAGTTACTTTAAAGCTAGGTCTCAAATGATGTCTAGTACTTTAATATATCAACAAAGCAAAGAGAAGGCATTCATGGCAAAGAAAATTACATAGGTAAAGGATCAGAAGAAGTGGAGGTGCTTTTAGTGAGTCATGACATTCTTGATGGTCTGAGTGAAGAGTAAGAGAGAAGGCCTTGTGAGGGAGACAATTTATGGTTGGAAATGAACAGGAAAAGAATATTGGAGTGGGCTGTGATCAGTCAGGAGGGCTTGGCTCAACAGATTGGGGTTTATCATGGGGGACAGAAACAAACAAACACTGAGACTTCAAAATGGTGAAATGTTAATGGAATTCTCTCTGATATTCCATTATTCAGGAAGAAAACTCTGGGATTCATTATGAAACTTGGTTAATGAAATCTGGGGAGTGAAGTAATTGGGAGAATCTGGGTGAGATGGAGAAACTGAATCTGTGCTCTTAAAAGCACTTACTTCCACTGAGGCCAGCATGTGGTGTGGTTGTTAAGGACATGGGACTCCCATATGGTTGACCATGGTTCGAGTCCCAGACCTGGCAGCTTGCTTTCTCTCTCTCCCTCTCTGGTAAAATTAAAATAAATAGATAAATAAAATTTAAAAAATAAAGTTAAATGAAATAATTATTTAAAAAAAAAAAAAAAGCTTTCCACTGAGCCAGCAGGTGGTGTGGAAGTTAAGGTGCTGGATCCTACATGACTAACTGCACAGATCCAGTCTCAGCCCAGTGACTTGAAAAGCACACCAGCATGTGTGCATTGGCAGCCAAAAATCCAGAGAGGAGAATGAAGAAGGGGGGGGCATCCCCTCAGGGGGAATATCTCACTTTTCTTCTCTCTGTCTTTCCCACTTTTCTTCTCTCTGTTTTTCTGTCTCTCCTCTTTCCAGGGAGCTCACACACCCTATGAGGGAAAATAAAAACCTTTCTGGTTCTGGTGGGTCTGATTACACTGGCACACCCATGACCCTGGGAACACCCAGGACAGTACCTTCTTAGAAGACTGAGAGGAGGATCACAGTGAGACTCTGTCAGAGTCCCCCTCCCAATACTCTCTCAAAATCAATAAATAAATGAACTTTAAAACAAAACAAAACTGAGACCGCAAATGGCATAATGGTGAGTTGCTGGACTCCCATGTAGTCAACCACAGTTCGAGTTCCAGACCTGGTGGCTTAAACTCACGTCGAGTGTGTGTGCCCAAAATCCTGAGGAGAGTGAAGGAGAAGCGGTTGCAACTGTGGCTATCTCCCCTGTGGGGGGAGTGACTTCTCATTTTCTTTCTCTGTCTCTCCAGGGACCACACATGCCTGATAGCAAAAATCTCTTAAAAAACAAAGCAAAATTTTGTTGCCAGTATTCTTTTCATGATTCTACATGACAAAATGTTATGTAGTAGTTAAAATGAACCCGTTGCAGCTATAAATGATATAGATGAATTTTAAACAACATGTTAAATCAAAATAAATGAAGTGTCAGAAGACTACCTACAATAGCATTTTCTAAAAGTTAAAAAATTAGCCAAAATAAACAGTATGCTTAAAGGGTATGTACATGTGATAAAACAACCTTTTAAAAATGAAAGATGGAATCAGACGGTGGCACAGCAGTAAAGTGTGATGCTCTCTGAGATGATCTACATTGGAAAGTTGCTGGTTCAAGTCTGAAGACCTCCCTGGGAATACTGGGTGCAAGTGTGCCCATGACTCAGGCTGTTGAAGCTGGAGCTCAAGAGCCTGTCAGGGATGCTATAATTCTGTCTCTGTTTCTCTTACTTGTAGAATAAACAAATAAGCTTTAAAAACTACAAGAACATCATAAACACAAAATCCAGACAGAAATGATCTCTAGGAAGGAGACAAGGAAATGGCACCCAAAGGAGACATATTCCTGTCCATACTGCCATGACTCTGGGTATTGTCTAGACCTCAGGTTGGGCACAGGCTGAGGAACATTTGCTTCATTATTATGCTTCTTAACTTACATATTCATTCACATGTTCCTTTGTATGTATCAAATATTACATTAGTAAAAAAAGCTATTTTCCTGCAAATATTAATTTTAAGAAATCAATCCCCCCTAAGCAATAAGCAAATAGTGATTGAGTAAAATTCTTCTGTCCCTTGACCTCTTCTTCCTTCAATATTCCACATTATGCAAGAGAAACATTTCTGCTTGGTTTTATTATTTGATCAACATAATATGGAGATGGGTATTATTTATGATACTACCACACTGCCTCTGGTGCTTTGAATGAAGTCAACTCTTTGGCACATCTTGTTGTGGGAATTTCACAGAAAACACAACTGTGGGTAAGAAAGATCCCTCATGAGTCAACTACACACTCAAGTCACTGCTTCCAACTCCCCAAATCTTCACTGTTTTGATCTCTGATCCTAGAGCTTGGCTTTTTTATTTATTTATTTTTAAAATATCTTCTCATATAGTTTGTACAGTAATGATGCAGAAGAGTTGCATGAGTCAGGCAAGCATATCAACCATTCTATGGGATATAACTCATTGAATTCCTGTAGCAAGCCTATGGAGACATTACAATCTGAGCCTTGCAGAGTGAGTATAAATACATAGAATAGCCTTCTTTAGGCAGGTGGTATAGGCTGGGGGTGGAGAGCTAGTACAGAGTTAGTGCAGTATATATAAACATAGAACCCTTTTGAAAAATGTTTCTGTCTGATTAACTTTGCAAACTCCCCCTCCTCTTTGGTTTAGATGAGCCCTTGTTACTTTCAGGGAAAGCCACACTACCCATCAGCCCACCAACAAGTCTAGACTCTTGTGAGAAAAGGAAAAGTGATAACATCAGTCAAGATAAAGACAATCTTGTAAACCAACATACCTCAGATTTTCGAACCCATTTCCTGGGTACATCTTTCATAGCACAGAAACTGGAAAAGGGGTCTCAGGCATAGTCTGGGCCATGATATGGGTTATGGAAGAAAATGAGTGTGGGGGAGGGAGAATGGGCAGTCCAGACCATATTGCCATATGAATCTAGGTCTCTATGAGACCAGACATCTGTCTCTGAAAAAGTAAGTTATCAGGCCAAAGGACAGCATAATCCATACTCTAGATAATCATTCCCTATGGAATATATTTAATTTTGACTCCTTGCATTAGATGCAGCACTTAGCAGAGGAAAACTAGACTGATTTAAGAACAAACACAAAGGGACTAGCAGGTACTGTAGTAGTTAAGGTGCTGGATTCCCACATGACTGCCCACAGTTCCAGTTCCAGACCTGGAGTCTTGAAAATCATATTGGTTGCATGAGCGTGCATGCCCCAGATCCAGAGAGGAGAATGGAGAAAAGATTGCTGTATAGCCATATAGCCATACCCTCTGGGGGCAGGGAGATTTTTCACATTCTCTCTCTCTCTCTCTCTCTCTCTCCAGCAAGCACATGCTATGGCAAAAAGTAAATAAATAAAAACAAAAAGAACAAACACAGTGCCCATGGATTGAGCCAAGCCATCTGAAGTCCATGACTTTGATCCAATATAGGGGGCCAAGGAGACTCCGAGGCCAGCCAGCCTAGTTCACATTCCAGGTCTAACACTTCTTGGTTGGTGTCTGTGTCATTGGATTATGTATGAATAAAATAATGCAGTTAAAACAAAAGAAGGCCAGCAAGTGATCAATATATAGTAGGCTAAAGGAAAAGAAGGAAAGCATGGACATAAGATTCCAGGCTTTGGGAAATATCATTATTTTTAAGCCCGTTTGCTCATGGGTAGGGTTGAGATTGACCCTCTGTTGATTTGCTAGTTATGGACTGATCTTGCTTTCCCTGGCTCTTGTAAGGTAAAAGCACTGGTGATTTGGTGAAGGCAGTGGAAAAGAGAGGCCAGAACTGGAAGGTCTCGCCATAAAGAACACAGTAAGTGTTGGAAATAAGCCCAGCTGCTTGCAAGACTGAATTATTATTGTTGGGATTTGTTGTTGTAGTAGTTTATTCATTTTATCTTTCCCAGCTGACAAACCTTGAAGAATACCTCCTGGGACTTGATAATTGAACACTTAAAAGTTTATGAAGGAAGATTATGTTTTTTACTTAACTCTGGTGATTACATTTGGTGCAATGTCATTAGGAAAGTTAGGAAAATTATTGTTCGGAGGAATCTTATTACTTTGGTCCACCATTCAGTGTACCTTGCAAGCATCAGGAGTCTTAAAAATTCTGGCTAATAAAATACTTGTCAATGAAGGGAAGTTCTGCATTCTGATCCCTCCTATTTAGTGCTCTTGTTGTATAGCTTTGGCTCCTTCCACTAGGAATCAGGAAGTCAGGGAAACATTGTAATAATTATAGCACTTTAGACTGTGATGATTGCTGTAATGAGACATTGCAACACAGTGGGTGCTAATAAAAGAGGGGAATTAAAAGGAATAAAGAGAGTGGCAGGCTTTATGGCAGAAGTGACTTGTAAACTGGGATGTAAAGTAAGGATGCCTTTGAGGATGTTCAGACAACCGAGAGTCTTGAAAAATAGGCCAAAGACTTTGAATTTTATCCTCTAAAGTGCAGAGACAACATACTACCTGGAAAAGAACAGTCAGGAAGAAACATAAAATCCTGATTATCTGTGTGACTTCAGGCAAGCCATTTACATTATCTGATATATACAAGCAGATTAAGAAAGTCTAGGACATTTTTTAAGTTTTGGGAAAGTATGTATTTTATATGTATAGATGTGTATGAGCTCATGAGATGAGTAGCTACCCCTTCCTTTAAGTCATAAATAATTCTTCTAATTGCTAATCAGCTGTCTATCAAGGCCAGAAGGATGCTCTTGCCTATCAGGTGTCTCCTTCATCTCTGTATAATTGGATCCTTGGTGTTGTGATATATCGGCAGCTATGACCCTGCTAATTACTTACAGCAAAAGATGGGATGGGGACCGACAAACACAATGGCATCTTTAGAAGATAAAAGC